>NW_027118139.1:0-67814 GCF_038497915.1 Lipomyces doorenjongii | reverse complement strand
GCTGTCCACCTTTGCGCGTCACCATTTGTTGAACTGGGAAGCTAGGTAGGACGACAAGGTTGAACGTCGAGCACAAATACTTTGCAATGCGACAGGGCATATCGCTGACTACGTTTTGTATCCGCCGTCTTAGTTTCCTTGCCGCCTTTTTCATGCGTCACCTCTTTGAGCGCGTGATATCTTTCGCCAAATATTTGCTGTGCAGCTCGTCCAGCCAGTGACAAAGCCTATAGGTATGGCCAATGTCATTTTTGCCGAGCTCAACCACCTCGCCGTCTAGTGTATAGCCTGTCGGGAATGTTAGCACTCCTTGGTCCAGAGATATCAGTCGACCGGAAGACGGCCCTGCAAGAACCTGCAAAGGCATTCGTACGCAAAGGTAGTAGTGACCAGTAGTCCTTTGGTACACGAGTCTGCTGTCGTACTTCAGGTCGTGTGGGAAAGGTTCAGCGCTCTTCATTTTGCGAAGAAACGCATACTTCCCACTTGTGCGGGACCAGTGCTTATGATATAACACAATGCTCTCCTGGCAACACTTTCTGCGAGATCGATGCTCAATTTTGAACACTTTCTTGTCATTTTGTACCTGGCATGTGCGGAATCATATGCCTTGAGAAGGTCTTCCATGGCGGCGTCTCTATTGTCGTACGAGGTCTCCAACACCCACGACTTGCCAATGCTGTCAATTGCTTCCTTATTGAGGAACGCCGCTCTTAGATCTTTCTTGTTTTTTCAACCTCGTTCTTTTCCACGGCATCCGAACATCGGTTGTATGTCCAGCGTGCGGTGCCGAACCAGTTTCGAAGGATTGCTTTCTGTTCTGTAGTTGGATATACTCTGAAACTTCTGGCCTTCTCTGCTTGTTCTTTGTCTGTCTTTCTTCGTTTTCCTGCTCTTTCGTTCTTATCGTCTGACGCCAATAGAGAATCAGTGATTGGCTGGTCGGGTGCAGACAGTCTTACACAGGTTCCCCAGCCTTCAGTTGCGATCTCTCCATTCCATTCTCGTTCGATCAGATTAAGAGAAGGCAACCACAGTGTGCGACTGATACGACAGGAATTTTCATTCCAAAACGGTTTGGGAAGTGGCAGCGAGATAGAGGGGGGAATTTATAATCAGAAACAAACTAGAAATATGAGTGCTGTCGCACAGTCAGTGACTGTTGCAGATATTTCTGCTTTGTTTGGCACAGCTTAACGCTGCGCTCAAACAGGACCTCGCATATACCACGCACGCGTTACAGCATTCCATTATTATACCGACAGACATCAGTAGGGCTGTTGACCATATTCGACTTGACGAATATCGGCGTCGAATACGATATCGCCCAATCCCCCGGCGTCGGATACGAATATCGAATATTATTCGAAGCATTCTTCGACCGTCGAATCGAATATTCGACATAGTATTACTAATCAACGGTAGAGAAATGAATTTAGGGATTTCAAGCTGCGCGAAGCCCTACGCCTTCGTATACAATTTGCCAGTTATAGCATTAGTTGTCCGATTTGCGCGGCATTTTTAATACCAGCGTCCCGCCCTTGAAGCCAGACTGAGATTAGTGCTGCACGATCTTACACTGTAGAAGTAATTCCGGCCGTATGCGCCTCACCTCTGTGTTGAATTTGCACAAGATGACGAGATGACAAGATGACAAAACAAGAAAATAAGAAAATAAGAAACATGACGGAAAGGGCTAGAGTTGCTTCGTGATATCCATCAACATCAAAATGCGCATAGTTTCGGCCTTCATCGAATGTCTCCGCACCGCCAATATGTCCCTCCCT
This sequence comes from Lipomyces doorenjongii, assembly GCF_038497915.1. Taxonomy (NCBI): domain Eukaryota; kingdom Fungi; phylum Ascomycota; class Lipomycetes; order Lipomycetales; family Lipomycetaceae; genus Lipomyces; species Lipomyces doorenjongii. The sequence goes on along the minus strand of NW_027118139.1, from coordinate 66,027 downwards.
GCATTGAACATTCTTTCCACTGACACCTCTGAAGCCGGGACTGCTAAATATTCCCGGGCAGCGGCTGCCATCCGGGGAAACTCATCTTTATGAGCCCGCCACCATTTGCACAGCCAGTTCGGATCTTTGGTGTCATTCACGCCGACTCGGGGGCTGTCAAAGTAGTTATCAATATCGGAGCGTAGAGGCTGATTCAGAGGCTGCAGCCTCTGTAACATCCGGGATTCTACGTCATCAAAATCGGTACTGTGACCTAAAGATTGCGGTGCCGGCTGTAGACTAGGTTCTATCGCACTGACTGGGTAATCCCGGTGAATGTTGTTTCACGAAGGACCTCTGGAACCCCTTGCCCAGCGGCTTCATCTTCGAGCTCGGCCAGAAGCAAATCACCTTTTACCCGAGGATCTAGGACAAGCGCCGTGTAGCAAGTGCCAGCCCTAACCTCAGTCGTGCGGCTTTTGCGTATGATCCGTGGAATATTTGAACGCACTTCTCGATAGTTACGTGGAGATCTGCGAGAATTGGTGACGACATAATTCTCACGAACGATGCATGCTAACCTAACCCTGGTAACCTATTTGGCATACTGCCAGGTGAGAGTCAATTCGGTAACCAAGGTCATACTGTGGACAACAATCCAATAACTTCAAGGGCATATGATCCACGCGGATCTGCTTTCTATAGGAGCATCTTTCGAGCCTCTGGGATCAGCGGACTAGAGACGACTGTCAAATACTAGTGAGTGTCCTACGTCTGACGCGCTTCATACGGGTTCACCAGTTGGGCAGCACGTGCATTTATCAGCATAAAAGTGCACAGCACCTGGCAGACTCAGCTACCAAGCGATTCTAACCGAATCGGAGCTGATTGGATCAATATGGAATCCAATTCGCCTGTGAGATCATCCGCACGAACCCCAACTCCTACAATTATGCCTGCGCCGGTGTCGCGGTCGTCGACAGCCCAGTCAAGCGCGACTTCTCCACAAAGCGCGTCCGGTCAAATGTGTGGCGAGTCTGGAGACGTGAATCGACGCGATTCCATGGAATTGGAGCAAATGATGCCTCGCAAACGCGTCGCCATAGATATTGCAGACGACGTCGACCGTGTTGAAGGTACTGAAGTTGTTGATCCGGTCATTGCATCGACCACGGCTGCTCACACTCTCCAAGCGACCATTCAAACGAAGCCAGTGCCTGAAGCAGAAGCGATGAATGTTGGAGAGTTCAGTGACGGTGAGCGGTCACCTCAAGGAGCGGCATACGGTTCTGCTGCAAGCCCCGAGGCATTTGTACTTGAGGTTATAGAAGATTCAGAGCCATTGACGACCATAGAGCGGCTCATATTGACCATGAGTAATGCGGGTAATGATGAGGAACCGTTAAGTATTGAAGGTTGCATATTTGAGGCCAGACGGACACTGCAGAATGATGATCCACGAGACTGGTTGATTGCCCTGAATGAGTACCTACAGAAGTTTGTCAGCCTCGATGAGCCTCATAGGGACGAACTTTGGGCTTCTGGTGCAGCTTTCTTTACACAGCTTCCTCAGATAGTGAGCGATTTCTGGAGTCGGACGTGAGTGGCGCATATCCGACTATTTTCTGCAGTCCGATGCTAATAAAATCTTAGACAACCACTGTCATACAGATTCTGGAACGAGGGCGGTGAGCAGTTGATAATAGCGTTATTTAAACGGTTTAACCAAGTTGCGATCTACACCTTCCGAAAAGATCTGGCACGGATTAAGGACGGATCTGCTTCAACGGATGCGCTATTGTCTTTGTCATACGCTCATGCTCTTATCCGCGTGTTCAGCCTCGCACGAGACGGCTTGCTATCAGTTCTCGAAACACAGAGAGAGGAGCTACTTACGTTTGCTGTTGTTCTTCCTCACTTTGTAAGTGAGCGCGGCATCGATGCTATAGCAGCACTGTGGGCCGAAGTTACAAAGCCTGATGCGCGGATCAATGCGGGACTATTGACTGGTATTATTCCTCATGTTGAGATTGCCGTCACGATGTCATGGACACTGTATCAGCACAGCCAGACACTAGACATAGAATGGCCCACAGAAGAAGATTCATCTTATTCATCCGAATCGTCCTCCACAGACTCTGCCAGCGACTCGGCGGACAACAAAGTCACTCTCAAATTCCCACTCCGACAATTATATCAATGTTTTGCGTTGATTGAGAGCACTCTTGTTCGAATAGCCAATTCAGCAGATGCACCGGATCGTACGATTATCTGCGCCATTGTCGACAAGCTATCTGTCTTCTTCTACGTACTCATTCAAATACCCGAATGCACCATTCTCAGCACTCACCCTGCAACCCACCCTATCGTCAAGCTTGCAGACTCCGTGCCAGTTGATGAGGTGAGGAAATTCGGACACATTATCAGAAAATTGTACTGGTGGATCAAATTCTTCCAATCACCTCGCGCAGAATACAAACTTCACGGTATTAAGAAACTGACACAGGATCTGAATGCCTTATACAATGATGCTCATCCGGAATACTCTCAACATGTTATGACTTCATGTGCCGCCGTTATGTTAACAACAGGATTTACTGAGTATCTCGTCAGTTCAGAAGCCCACAACGTCTACATTATCCAGTTTGCCCCTACAATATACGCTGTTTTAACAGTATTCCACGTGATTTCCGAAAAAGACTTGAATTGTCTTTGGAATGAAATGATATCCGGCAATAGTGTCCCCCTTTTTAATTCCATTTGCATCGTTTTGATCCACCTGACACATTTTATGACAGTGGAATGGCTTCATTGGCTAACCGACAAGCTCTTGGGAATGCCTATGATTGGGATTGAGCCCATCATACTGAAACTGGTTGATTCTATTACAGGCGCATACCATTCATTGTGTCAAAAGGAACCGAACGGAGAACCTATTGAAGTGCTCCCGATGAACCCGTACTTTATATTACTACAATTGATCAAACGAGTGAGCAATGTATCCATTCAAGATGAACAGTCCATGAAAGTGAAGCCGGCGGACCTGTTGAATGATTTGATCCAAAATTTGTGTGAACTGATGACACTCGGACCTAGTGTAGCAGCAAGACTGTCTTTAATGGAGAGCTCGGTGCAGTCATTGAAGGTCTTCGGTCCCGATTCATTGAAAGACTTTGCGTATATCAAATCTGCGTTGCGTATGTTTGCTGCATAATTCCGATGGCGTACTACGCGGGAACTAACAGTATTTTGCAGACACGTTGGGTGACGCCAATTTTGAGCAGGTAGATGCAATCCTGGATCGCGATGCGTATCACGACATTGTGGTTCAGAATATCAAAGAATGGGCGTCACATTGCAAGCAGCATCCGCAATCGCTGGAACTATACCAGCTGAATGCTATGATACGGCAGGATTCTTTTGCTGAGATCCTTAAGATTTCGCCTGGCTGTATATCTGCGCATTCAGAGCTGGATATACTGTGGAATGCACTGGGCGTCAATGAGTTTAACAGTCCACGTATATTAGACAATTTATGGCTGAAACTCGAGTGTCTCGCCGATACTGTGCAAAGTGTACGATTCAGTTTTACGAGTAGCCCGTTTTGTCACTACTAATGGCAGCGTAGGAGTGCCCATTTATAGAACATTGCTTCCGGAAGATAGAGGAGCTTCCAGCACCGCTGCTTTCCACACACTGCCTTAAATTTATTACCAGTTACCTTGAATATGTGTTCCGGCAAACCGAAGTAAGTGTGAAAACTGCTGCTTGATATCATGACTACAACAGTTGGTTAATTATTGTTTGCACAGGAGGGCGAGTGGCTACGTGAGAATAACAATTATATTATTCCCGGATTTAACGCCTTCTGGTATTTCTATTTAAATACTCCGGATGAAAAGAGTCTCTCCGCGTGTCGTGACGTCATAGTTTCTAGCTTCACAGAGGTGTGTGCAAGAATTCCCCGAAGTATATGAGTAATGAATCTAATCGTCTGTATAGTCCAGTCATATCAAGGATCAGCCTCAAGACATCATTGATAAATGTCAGCGGTCGCTAGTACGGCATAGTGTTCGAGCAATAAGTGATGCTGGAAATGGTAAGATTGGAAAATAGTTCCCTGGCATAACCTGCACCTAATCACATATAGTTATCTCGAAGTCCACGGGCGTTGTTGAGCCGGCAGCTACAATATGCTTCAAACGTAGTGTCCAGTTTCTGGACACCTTTCTAGACATATACCGACAACATGCGATACCTACCATTGACAATGCTCAAGCGGCTGGCGTATCGCAATTTGAGATCAAAGGGAAGCCGGTTACTATCAAAGTGCAATGGCACGCTTACAAGTTTTCGTCCGCGATCGAGAGCCTCACGTTGGGCGACGAAAACTCAACCTTTGATTTGTACTCACTGATTTCCAGCATTGTCAGCGGCACAAACTTTAGAATGTTCGTCATGGGCAGCGAAGTCCGTGCTAAAGATTTCCCCAAAAAGCTTAAAGATGCGGGCTTTCGAGAAGTTACGGCAGTAATGGTTGTCAGGCGCCCACAAGCAATAGATGACGAAGCTGCTCCTACGGAATTTGGAAGGGCGGAGACTGTGAAGCCTCTTATTGCGCAGGAAGTCGAATTCAACTCAGTTGAAGCTCGTAGTCCTTCAGAAACCTTGGCAAAAAATTTGCGACCCGCTGAAAGCGAGCTGATGGACTCCTTTGATATAATTTACGCGCTCTTACAGTTACCTGAAGATTACGCATCCTGGAGTTGGAATTTTGTCCGAAAACTTGGCCCTGCGCCCAAGCTATTGGATATTTTCCTAAATCCTCAACAAGTGAACGCAAGCTGGGATGAATTATTTCCGCTCCGGCAACCGTTCCGAGCGCTGTATTCGGACTATATTCTTCAGTGCGTATATGCTCTTTATCGACAGGTACGTTCTTTTCTACGGTTCGGGATCGAAATATCTGACGGAAGTAGAATAAATTGGACAGACGATGGATTCAAAGCTGTTTTGAGTTCATCATTCCTGAGCTCCTGAAGCTCGCGGTTAACCCCGCGCTTGCATCATCTTCGTCAGCAAATGTTCGCAATATTGTCCGTTGCACGTTCTTAAATCGAGCAGTTATTCTACTCCGCGAAGACGTGTCCAGCCCACTCACGCACTGTAACTTTCCGATTGAAGAAGATATAGACGAATTTGTGTCAAGCCTAGCTGACTTAGCGGACGACACTTTACAAGATCTATCCGAACGTATTTTGGATGTCTTGCTCGTATCGTCGATGCGCGATGAGCGAATATGGAAAACGGTAGAGAGGAGTGACAAGTGGAGGACGGTGTTTAAACAGTGCTTACTATACACGCGCGAAGAGTCAGTGCGCTCGTATTTCAATGCAGCAATCTCCGACTATATCAAAAATTTGTTAGCTAAACAAGATACTAATGTGGAAAACCATGCACTGTTGTATTTCTGGAGGATAGTTGAGGCTATTCTACCTCAAGCGAACGACGAAATCGGGAGGCAAGCTTCGACATTATTTATGCTGGCGGAGTTTCTCTTGAAATCAGTGCTCGCAGACTCCGTGTTCGAAATCGACGAGGGCACATTGCTTATGAAGTGGTATAGGCCGCTGAAGGAGCATCAGCCTGTTGAGGTCTGTTTACCGTGCTGGAGCAGTGTGAGTTGAAAGCTTACGGATCTAGTCACTATTCGATCAAAAACCGGATCATATCATAAATGGATATGCTAAACTAATGATATGCACTATTGAATATCGTCGGGACATGTCACAGCAGCTTAATCTAAGGTATGTGATATTGCGGGTACATATCTAGGTGTATGGGATTATTAAAATATTGCAGTCAAGTTTCAGTTTCAACATTTATGAATCTTCTCTTCCCAAAAATAGAACATGGAGACACCGGCATCGAGTCTGGTTCTGATGTGGAGCCCACATTAACTGAGTCTACCGGATGCGTTGTTGCTGAGACCAGGGTCTCGCTTTACAAACTGATACTCCTTTTAATTGATAATGGCTGGGACTTGACTAAAGTCGTCTCGCTTTTGCTGAAGCTTTTCCCGGAGGGTAGGATTAATAATGCGCATTGTTATTTTCAAACACTGACGTGGAGTAGATGGCGTGTTGCATGACTCATGGAACACTGACCGCGTTCGCTGGCTTCGTGCCGAGTCAGGTTTCGTCGGATTGCAAAATCTCGCAAACACGTGCTACGTTAACTCATTCGTCAACCAACTCTACATGAATGAGGAATTCAGAAGTTATATCTTTGGGCTGTCGCAATCCGATGCTACACGCTCTCCCACTCAGCGAGCTTTATTAGAGAATATGGTTCAGCTGTTTGCTTATCTGCGATTTGGCTGGCAGAAAATGCTTGACACACGGCAATTTATCCAATCCATTGTGGATTTCGAAAACAAACCAATAGACATATCCGTACAAATGGACGTGGACGAATTCTATAACCTATTGCTCGACAGAATCGATGGCCAGATTTCAGATGCGACCAAGAAAGCGGAGATTAGAAACTGTTATGGTGGGTCATTGCTGACGCAGATCAAGTCAAAGGAATGTATTCACGTATCTGAGCGTACCGAGCCATTTTCGGCGATCCAATGCGATATCAAGGGAAAACGAAATCTGACTGAAAGTTTGAATTCCTACGTTGAGGGCGAAACTATGGAAGGGGGTATGTGTGGCTTTTATTGCGGAATTTGAATTTGCTAGGTGTCTAACTAATTAGATAATAAATACTGGTGTTCCCAATGCTCGACGCATGTGGAAGCTGAGAAAAGGTAGGGTACTGGTGATTAGTAGGTTTCGTGTCTAATGTATGTAGAATCTGTCTGAAAACTGTGCCGAATCACCTCATATTCCACCTCAAGCGCTTCGACTTTGATCTCCAGACGATGCAAAGAAGCAAGATCAATGAACATTTCGAATTTCCCATGGAGATTGACATTGAGCCGTTCACGTTCAGCTATTTCACGCGGGATCCCGATCGGTCCGGGTCTGAGAAAGCAAGTGATAACTTCAGATTGGTAGGCATTTTAGTTCACAGTGGAACTGCGGAATCTGGGCATTATTACTCATATATTCTGAACAAATCCGCTACAAGCGATAAGTATCGGTGGATCGAGTTCAATGATGCGGAGGTCTCTCAATTTGATCCAAATATGATTGCAAACACCTGCTTTGGAGGCACAACTTTGGAGGCTCCCGGTGATATGATGGAAAAGCCGTTTTCTGCCTACATGCTGTTTTACGATCGTATCTCGCCACGACAAAGTAGGGAACTGGGGACGGAGGAGGATCCTAGCGCTGAATTAGTTGTGGAGACCAATGAGCCTGCTGCTGAGTGTTCAAAGCTCTACTCATGTCCAGATTCGCTTCATGCGCAGATATGTCGGGAGAATGAACTCCTGGCGATGAAATGGACTGTCTTCGGCACAGAACATTTGCAGTTTGTACTGGCCAGCTATCGGCGACTGTGTCAGGCCAAGGCTGATGAGGAGGCTGATCTATTGAATTTGCCACGCCCATATGAAGACTATCATCTTTTGTTGTTCAAGACGTTTTATCAAATTGTTTCACGGATTAAAGATGCCAAGGAAGTGGATCAGTTCATTTCCATCATGCAACGGTCTTTCACCTCGCAGCCACGTCATTGCGTTGCATTTCTCTCGTGGCTTGCAAAATCAGATGCGGAGCTCAGAAGTTTAGTCATTCGATGTCCCAATGCTCAAGTCAGACACGGTGTGTCTCGGTTGGTACGACTTTGCTTAATGACGATCCGCGAGTATGCGCCGGAGGTGTACGGATCGCTGCGAATATGGCTGCAGTGCCTATTGAACCCGGACGAGGACGGGTCTGGCAATCTGGTGTACCAATTCTTTACCGTTCTGGGTGAGATTATTCCTAACATCTCCATTATGTCGCGAGCATGGGACGAATACTATGGGCTGATGTCGGACATCGCTGGCAGTGGGTCGCAGGAATGCGCATTTTACATTTATTCGGGATATTTGCAGAAGGCGCTGATTGCGTTTTATGACGACCGACATCTGGCATCAAAACCGGGACCTGCGTGGCTCGAAATGCGACTGAATGAAAAACGGAAGCCGTCATATACTGGGATTTTGAAATTTTTGTCGCAGATGCTGCATCGCGTTGACCTTGATCAGGAGTACTCGGACTCGATATTTGATCGGTGTCCGGCGGATTTGAGCGATGAAGAAGCGGTCAATACAGTTCCGCTGACGATCGGTGAGGTTGAGCTTCTTTCGCGGGGAGCCAAGAAGAACTGTTTGATGTTCCTGTATCGGCAGATTGAGTCCGATTGCCCGTTGGACCTGTTGATGGAGTTTATTGAGTTGTTTCAACGACTGGATGGCCGCCAGACGACGCGGTTGATATTCAATACGGTATCGCTCGGTCTTGAAGCAGATAATGCGGAGAATGTACGACCATTTTTATTGTGCATGTTGCGATTGGCTGGTGCGTTTCAACTTACTCAGCGGGACTGTGACCAGTTGACGGATCGAATATTCAGGAATCTGGAGAACACGTGTGACTTTTCAGGGGAAGCGTTTCTAGACTTTATTTCGCGTGCAATTGTACAGCCAGATGTGCCGGAGTCTATGAAGAAGTCAATGCTATCTCAGGTTCCTGTCTGGGCGCCGCCTTTACTTGTGCATTGGAATAAGAATGTGAGAGACTTGACGGAGAACAATATTGAGAGTATCTTGTTTAGCAAGGCATTGGCGCTCGAAGAGCAGCTCTCATTACTTGGAAGCGCGATGGCTGCAGGGATCGAGCGGGGATCAAGTAGAGTTCAGGACACGACAGACGAGGACGAAGGAGTTATTGACTCGCCGCCGCCATCTGCACATGCAGACGCACCCCCGTTGCCAGAACGATCCTTTAGCGGACGTATGAATGAAGCCGAGAAAGCGGCGGTGAGTGAGACTGCGGATGAATACGATCGGACTAAGCGTCGGAGAGCGATGTTATTACAGATTACCAGGTGTCTGGTTTCGGGAATCTTTGGACTTGTGGAGCGGAAGTATCGCAACCCGAAAGTTCGATTGAACACGGACGAACTGAATTTCGATAACTTGAGTGAAGTGCTGCAGATATGTGCGCGTGTGCTAGACGACGCGGATATGACTGTGCGAATAGAGGAGTTGCGACAGGACCTGGAGGCTCTGCACGTGCAGAGCGAAGAGGTCAATTCTGGTACGTGTGGTTTTGAGCGGTTAGGGGGTCGCGAATGGAGCGATAGACTAATACGGTAGTAGTGGACTGGACATCGGATGGCGAAGGAGGTAGTGACCTTGACGAACGATATCTTATGGAGTTGGAGGACACGGTTGGAATGGGATAGATGGCGACCGCATATTATGTAATTGCTTCAAACGGGTATACATGTGTATAGGATATGTGGGTGTTATTACTCTATGGATGTACATATATTTAAAGTGTTGGTAAAATATACCATGAAGTTGGCTGGCATAGATCCTTATGCTGAAGGGTCTGCGGGCAAGGGCTGGGCGAACTTTGGTCTTGTGACTGCTGACGGGCAGCTGCCCTGTTGCGATTGCGAGATGCGGCTGTTTTTGCTCGGGTTGGGTCCCTGACAAAATCTAAGAACGTCACATCGTCCCGCCTACAATACCAACATCGACAATGAGGCTAACCAGACAATTCACCCGTCCCTTGTTCTTGTTCGCCCACTCCACTCGCGTTGACGCGGAAGTCGATTCTCGCGTGCGCTCTGCGGTGACCTGTTTATCGCTGCTCTGATCTGCTCTGCTCCCCGCTGGCTGTAATGTTATCTTTCGTTGTTCGTCTGCCTACCTCTCATCTGCCGTATATCCTGCTCCAGAGAAGATCGTAATGACCATTCCAGGTAGTCCTCCGTCGCGTCATAGCGCGTACGACCACCGTGGCCTGCAGTCACCTTCCACCCACGGGCGGGCTCTTGTAGGCGTGCCCTGCGCCATGTGCGATGAGCCTCTCGAGCACTCTTTCCAGGGCGAGCGTGTCATCGAGTTTGGATGCGGTCACGTCGGCCACGAAGCTTGCTTCAAGGAGGTCTTCAGAGAAGTTGTCGAAGAGATGGCCGTGTCGTCTACTGCTCCGGCGAACGGACACAAGAACGATAAACGCCTGATTCCTCAGATCAGATGCCCGATATGCGATTCGGTCATTCAGATCGACCCTCTCCGACACGGGAACCTCCTTAGCTCCGCAAGTGAGTGTTCGGTCCGACTTTGCTTGCATCCAATCGCGTGCTAATTTCGGTTAGAAAAACCAATCGGTGTCGCACGCGAAGAGCCTGGCCTCCATGGCACTCTCAATCTCACGAAGGCGAACAGCAATCAGTTGGCCCCATCCTCGGCCCGCGGCGCGACTGTCAACACTCGTCGTCAGATGCATCTGCAACCAGTCTTCGCCAAAGTGCCATTGAGCTCGAATGAAAGCAACGCTCTCAGTGAATTTTCACTCACGAAGCCTTTGCAGCTTCGCCAGACTTCTAGTCTCAACAACCTGAAACAGCAGGCCGAGTTCTCGTCATTCACTGCTGCATTGGCAACGCGGGAAGGTCCATTGGAGCCACTAAAGGTTGTCCCATTATCGCCAGCTGCTCTCGCTGCGGAGAATCAAAGTCTGCGCAATGCAATTATATCGTCTGCTCCAGCAGTAGCACCGTCTACTATACACCCTGGCGCATCTGTCACGCCGAAACAGGCTGTTTCCGACATGCCATCGTTGTTTTCGCCGCTGATGCCTCCTCCTGCACCGCCGCCACTACCTCCACCAAAGGCTCGCATTCCCGACCCAAAGGTGTATATGACTCCTGCCACTCCTGCTGTCATACGATCGACTGAGGAGCAGTGTCTTAGCTGCCTGGTTCACGTTGAGATCCCTAAATGCATCGCCCCTGGACCCTCTACGTTCTCGGCAGAGTCACCTAAAGGCAGGGCGGTGATATTGCCGAAGTCGCGCAGAGAGGATTTCACCGCTGCGGAACATGTTTTTCAGTACTTGAAATCACGTTTGGAGAAAGTGGAGAAATACAAGTCCTTGGATCTCTCTTCGTATGTAGCGCTTAATTTTCATTCAAACAAGAATCGTTAGGTCTGAATCGTTCTAATTTTGTCCGAAGATTTGGAAAAGTCAGATTATGGGGCCTGTTATGCGTCAGCTACATGGACTCGGGGCAGGTTCTGGACTGCTATCTCTTTCGTGACTATCTTATTTGCGTAAAGGAAAAAATCGAAGATTTCCCGGACATGAACGTGTCGCCAGGCAGCCAGCCCTGCCGCGATCGCTTGAGTATTAAAAGCTTCGTGTGCCTCCGGAAACATTTAGTCAGTGTCTCTGTGAATAATGACAATAGCAATTACAATCTCGCGTTGAATCTCTCAGTTAAGGAACTTCCACAATTGATGTTGACATTCAGAGATGACACGGAGAGAGAGCGATGGCGACTCGCGCTAATAAGTCTGGACGACGGCGTTGTATCGTCGGCAAGAGATGTCACGACAAGCGAACCATCTATGAAATCACCAGAACTTCCTCTCGGCGTGCAATGTAATCAGGTGAACGGACGGGGATCCGAGTCGTCGGTACTGACGTCCAGTACTACATTAGCGCATGCCCTAACACCGACTACGCCGTATACTCCGGTCGAAGCCTCTACTTCTCCCCGGACTCCGAGGTTGTTGTCATTCAGATCGCACATTCCCGTCGACTTGGTCATCGCCGTTCCTGTGTCCGACTCTATGGGAACTAGCAAATTAGCTCCAATTCAGGACGCATTGACATTTATAATCGAGTCGATTGGTAGCAAAGACAGGGTCGGAATAGTGACCTACACCTCCCGTGGTGCATCTAACGTGACTGTCTCAGGTCTTAAGAATAAGTCATGGGATGGATGGGATTCAACCATTTCGCAACTATCGTCGCTCAAGAAGACAGGCTCACGAGCAAATCCGTTAAACGGCGCTAGACAGGCATTAGAGCTTCTCAAATCGCGAACATCACAAAGTCCGATATCAACCATTTTCCTTATTAGTGATTCGCCAACCGGCCAAACATCGCTATCGGCACTTGAGCAAACAGTGCATCGATCTTCTGTCAAAGAGTTCTGTTTGAATGCAATCTCATCTTCCGTTCTGGTACACTGCTTTGGTATTGGCATGCGTCATGATCCTGAAGATTTAATTGAGATAAGCAGCAACTCGCGCGGGACTTACACTTACATCAAGGAATGGAATCTAATTCCGGAATGCCTTGCGGGATGCCTTGGTCTGACCTTTGGAATGTCCCATCGAGATGTGAAGGTGCTGCTGAAAATTCCGGAGGAAAGCAACGGCCGGATACTCAAGGTCGAAGGCGGCTTGTCATATCTGCTCAAGAACGGAGACAGAGAAGCCGAAGTTTTACTCGGTGATGCGGCATTTGGTGAATCTAAAGGTCTCGTTGCTATGGTTCGTGGTTGGCCGTAAAACTAACAAAGGGTTAGATATCATCGTACAGTTGGCGATCCCACCGTATCATAAGCCTTGTTCTTACAAACCACTGGACCACTGGGATGTGATGATGTCGGACCTGAAGGCCATTGGCGAGGATGAAGTTGAAGATTGGGGGTCGTCAACCGATGATATGTCCGTGGTTCGGCGACGCAAAGGATCGCTCGACTGCCCTAGTAGAGAGCGGCCTGAAAGTGTAGAAGAACTTCCTGTGTTGAAGGCGGAAGTTTCGTTTTCTCAATTCAGTGTTTTGGCAAATGTACGGAGGCACACAATCAAACCGGCTGCGCTTCTCGTCATTCTGATGCTGCAAGCAACTCAACAACAACTACAGCAGCAGCAGCAACGGACGCCTTCTGTAGCGAGTCTCAGCCCGCCGACGACGACTGCGAACCCCCGCCTGGGGCAACGGAGGGTCGAGATTCTGACGGCGGAGTGTCTGAAGCGTGCAGTCATACTGGTACAGAACGGAAAGTCTGACAAGGCAGTTGAGTTGATCAAAAAAAGCCTGAAAATCACCCAAGGATTGTCACTTGGCGCGTTACCACTTCCACCAGAAACATCGCTACGGTCAGAGACGTCATCCAAAGGGAGTGTAGACGAAGGCAGTACACCACCAATGCCGCCATCACGGCGAGGTACAATTGGTGGAGTAGATCCGGCTATTATTGATGCATTAAGTGCAGAAATGCAGGGGGCACTCAATGCGATAGCGGACACAGACATGTTCCTGCACGATGCGCGTAAACGGATCATGCAAGTTGTAGGAGTGATCATGACCCAGAGAGCTTTCACGCCACGGTCGGCGCTGGAGTCGTATTTTGCGAGTAGAGTTGAGAATGTGCGTAAACTATTGAATTGGGCGCAAGAATGGCGTGAGAACCAGGCGGAGAGTCCTACTAATTCGCCATACTGATGTGTATGATATTTTGATATAAGTATTCTGATGTATAATACAGATAACTTTCATTTCCTTATCAAGCCACGCAAGGACAAATCGTAGATGACCTCTTCAACTTTCTTGACGTCATATTTGATGGAGTCAACTCGACTTCGCAATGCGTCGTTTTTGAGGTTGAGTATTAAAAACCCTGCTTGGAGCTGCTTGATGAAGTGATTGATGCGTGTCGGCGTGGAGTAGTTGGAGTTCTCGGTCATGATGACTGAATTAAGTGCTAGACGCGACTAAACATCTTGTCAGAACCTCATCCACGTGAAATACAACGATAATTTGTGGCATACGAGTTCATTTATCAGAGAGATAGTTGCCTGAAGATACTCTTCTAATGTCAGATGAAATGTGTTTTCGTCTTCCAGGCCAGGTTTGACTGCAATGCGATCATTACATACATGATTAAATTCGCTAAGCTAACAACAAAATACTCACCACCCAAGGTTTCGCAGACACGCTCGAGACTGGTCAATTGACCAACCTTCGATCTTACGTCATCATTCTCTTTGCTTGTCTCGGTAGGCTCGTCTCTTTCTTCAGGATTGCTGCTTCCGCTATGATAGGCAATATAAGCGTTTCCCTCGTTAACGAGCCAGTCCCTGAAGAGAACTGCAAATGCAGCATTCTGAAGCGTTCGACTCCAGAGGGCATTGTACTTGTAAAACGGATGTTGCGAGGCTAAGGAAGCTAGTTTCTGGATCGCTTCTTTCTGAAACTGGAATGATTTGGTCGTGCGTGGAGCAAAAGTTGGAACTGATTTGGGTTAGTAGATTAGACAACCACAAGAGGAAGGAATACTTTCATGAGGACGAGGGCGTGGAGTGTGCCGTGGAAAGGATTGAGAGGATCGAGCGCATGTGCTGGTCGATTATTTTCGTGAGATTACGAATATTCTGAGGTACGTGGGTCATTATTACGCTTAGAGAGAACAGTAATGTGTAAGTTACCTCGCGGATCTCGGAACTAAACACGAAAAATGTCAGTACCGGCCTTTACAGACTGATCTGCCAGACGATATAAACTACGTACTCGCGATCTATGCTGTCCTGGCACTTGTTGAATATCTCTAGATCCATCGCGCTTGCCATATCAGCCAAGAATGCGTGTACGGTATGGTGAAATGAAATTAATAACATGGAGTAATATGTAGCAGTAGCATCAGCAGCGGGTCTTGTGTCACAGGCTTCCCATCCCCTGTGCGTACGTCTACGCTCTCCAAGGACATTGACACACAACCGGCGGTCAGCAGAAAGAGCCATCGCCTTCAGTTACAATCTCAATCACCGTCTCTGTATCCGTCTCTGTTTTTGCATTTTCTCAATCTGATTGTTATTCGGTGTCCATGAGCAGCAAGGTAAGTCACCCGAAAAACAATGATCCCCATCGCGGCTTTATGGCTAAATCACTCCTCTAGAAACCTTCAAGGGGCGGACTCGCAGCACCGCCGTCGATTCCTCAGTCGGAAGGTGCGTGGTTTGCATGCAGTTGAGCGGAATGTGGCTAACTCCTACCTGCAGAAGTCAAGTACCGCCAGAAATGCAAAGACCTGAAGAATCGGATCCGCGAGATCGAAGAGCAGAACGACGTCCTCACTCTCCGGCTCGCTCGATCAAAACGTGCTGTTCAGCGCATGCGCCTAGAGCGTGCCCTACTGCTTGAGAAGCTCGAGGAGCGGACGTTCCTCAAAGTCGATGATTCCGAGGGAAGTCCTTCACCTCCGCCATCAGTAAGTGCACCTGATACTCTCAGACTATTGCTGACCACGATCTAGCCGCCTCGAATCCACTCGCGACACCGACGACGAGAGTCAGACGGATCTCTGTCACCTGTCGGAGAATCAACTACCGGAGGATTCACGGCATTCACAAATAACGGAACTACCTCTAAAGCCAATCACTCGCAATCCGCAAACTCATCCTCTAATGCAGCAATTACAGGCCATCATCACGCAAAGAAGAAACAACACACGCAGCGCGATCCGAATGCTCCCAAGCGACCGCAGAACGCGTACATAATCTTCTGTGATCATGAAAAGGAACGAGTGCGCGCGCAATTAGAGCAGTCTCAGCCTGGGGAGACGTTCGATCTTACCAAGGCAATGGCTGAAGCATGGCGCGATTTAGGCGATGAAGGTCGGAAACCCTTTTATGAACTTTACGATGCTGAAAAGGCTCGGTATAATCGTGAAATGGAGGCTTACGTTCCTCCCGGGAGTGTTCTGCCGATCGCCTCGGCGTCTGCCACTGTCGCGACCAACAATGCAATACCACCAGTCTCCTCGCCGACACCTACCGCTGATGACACCGTTGTAGCGATTCCTACATCTCAACTACACGAAGACGTGGTAGTCGAGGAGGAAGACGAAGATATGGAAGACATCTCTTTTGGAGGCGGCTTTACAGCTGTTAATAGACGATGACAAAGTTATAATATTGCGAAAGTCAGTCAATTGTTTAATGCCAGAAGGCTGGCTTGAGTGGTTATGACACTGATGTCTTGTAAGATTACAAGACGAGCGCGTTAGTTGTTAAATATTGAATTATGGTGTTATTGTTCAGCTTTGGGTTGAATTTGTAGATTACTTATGTCGTTGTGCTTGTTAATCTTCGTTCATGTATAATTACATGTAGTTGTCTATTCTTGTATTTATGCACAAATTAGATGTATTTCCAAATTTTCATGCAAATGTACGTACAGGACGATGATATACACATACTACATAAAATACACAAATATCCCCCTCAGCCCGTTTAATTTACATCCCGGTCAGAAGCGATCCTACTATAGCATAGAGGTAATTCGCTGCTAAAGCAAACCCAGGTTCCAAATCTCTCGGGCCCCACGCTCCGCAAAGTCCTCGCGTGAGATGTAGGCGCCGTCGATGCTGGCAATACCAGGAGTAAAAATCTGCTTGGCCGCAATTTGACTGCCCAAAAATGGCGCATCTTCCCACGTATGGCCCTTCCATCCGATAAAGTATTCTGCCATTTTCGCAATCTTAATCATCGTAGGTACCTGTCCGTGGCCGAGAGTCTGACCGTACACAGCAGGTGTGGTAGGTGGCGTCCCGTACCCCGGAGTATTCAGTCCTGATGGTAATTCAGAGTACGTCGTTCCTCGCGTTATTAGGAAGTGTTCCTGGAGAGATAACAACATGGCATCGACGAATCCCTTTATGACCGTCGGTCCGCCAACAATAATAATGTTTTCCCAACAATCTCCTCGTCTCGCAATATCATCCAACTTTCCAATCACATTTCCGATCTCGTGTGAAAGTCGTTCAATTATATCTTCTGTGCCCTTGAATCTCTCAGTTCCGACCTCCACCTTTTGCCCCTTTGAGTCAATAAATGAATTTCGCGGCATCTCTGAATTTTTTAGTTCGACCTGCTTTGAGCTTTTCTTTTGTTCACGCTGCGCCAAGATCTCTCTCGCATTTCCATTCGCAACAATTGCAGCGACATCGACAATGCCCTCATCTTCCACGGATGACGTCGCCGGCGCACTCGGTTCTCCAAAAAAGCTCATCGACTTGTCATTCAGAACCTCGTATATCGGTGACCTTTTCAAGTCCTCGATCTGGTACGTTTGCAATGTCGGCAATAACGACTGTAGTGCCCTATTTATGTCCTTCCCACCAATCTCAACCACGGCCTGAGCACTTTCAACAATATTGAAGTCAATGATTGGCGTAATTTCCGTTTTCTCCTCTCCAACGTTGACAACACAAGCAATTTGCAACGCGTACGCATAGAGCGCTGCAAGTGACTCTGGAATTATTGTGACAGCAGGAACGTGCACCTTTTTGAACATATGCGTTATTATGTCCTCGATCTGTTTCGGCTGCCATTCAGAATTGCATGTCAGCAGGATCGGCGCAAATGGGGAATTGGTATCTGCGTTTGTTGTCGTCCGATAAAGCGACTCTCTGGAAGTTTACTGTAAGTCCAACAATGCAGCATATTGCCTCCAATAATCATCTTACATTAAATAGAGTAATGCGTCCATATCTTGTATTATGCCCTTCCTTATCGGATATATCACGTCGCTTTCCGCTCCTTCTAATGAAAACGATGTCTTCCCATCGTCATTAGCTACTTTGTACACTCGTGTGGGAACAGCCCTCTGCGCCGGAGTTAAAGATTCTGGTAAGCCGTACTGGACTCTTGTAATCTGAGATCCCGCAGTTATAACCTGGAGAGATAGAGTCATTAGCTTCCAACTAACATTGAACGCATAGGCACTAAAGTATAGTCCTAATCCGTTCGATAGATCAATAAAGACACCTTACAAAAACCACTTCGTCGCGAAACGGAGGCATTTTTACGTCGCAGCACTTCGCTTTGATTCGAAGTAGTCTAATCGCGTTAGCCGCTCTGCTCAGCTTCCGAATGCTAAACTCAGCAGATATTCTTCTAAGTCGCCGACTTTCGTACAGTGTTCGCTCAGTACAAGTATCTTAGAATTTCTGCTTGATGTTTGAGATCGGAGAACGAGTTGATTGTTTTGCTCGTTTTCGCATTTAACGGACACCACTGCGCCCTAAGCACAGCCCCAGCTGGCGAGATTAGTTCAGAGAGATTGCGGAAGCAGCCCTAACCTTAACAATTTTTGTGCAGGACGGCAAGTTTCAAGACCATGGCAACACGTCACACTGTCGATATCCTCTTAGAAATCACGGCTGTCGATAGATTAACCATTAAAATCAATCTTCCGATTTTTTGGTAAATGAAACCGACAAGCTGGCGATATTTTGTGGGGGACCAATTATTGAGAAATTTGGCATTGGAGATGATCACGTGATTCCTAAATGAAGTACAATACGATTATTTATGCCATAATGTTTTCTGTTTGCAGCTGAAAGTTACTCGAGGATTCGCTGCCCCGACGCGTCCTTACTGAGTGCAAATTGATAACAGAGCCTGGGGGCGAGACCTGAAGAGTCACCAGGGCTGAATGCGATTATTGTTTCCGTTCTCTGCAACGGATACGAAAATCTTGCGCTGAATCAGGGTTCAAAATGTTCGTGGCTATGCTCGGAATACATAAGTGTGATATGTCTCGTGGCTTTGAGCGCCAATCCGCAGCTTACATTGTGAAGAAAATATAAATCACATCGAAGACTACCACAGTCGTTGGAACTCGAGTGAGTTTGTACAATAATTGCAGTTAGTTGTATAATAGTACGACTCTCTATCTAATCATGTCTGGATTTAACAACCGTACGATGCTTCGTATATGGCATATACCAGTATGTGTATGGGATTTAAGTAAGCGTTAGCATGGTCAAAATATGGCACTTCTGCCAAACTGTTCGACTTTGCTGTCCCACTCCTCCATGAATGGCACAGGATGTTTAATCTCTCCAAAATAATTATAAGTTCTTTGTAAAGACGCTTTGATACTCGATATTACCCGAACTCAAAAACTTATTTCAAAATTAGTACACGCTCATTAGTACCGGTTACTCTTAGTCGATTGGCAATGGGGCCCCATACAGCCGAAGAAAATGGTGGCAAGATACATTTCATGACGCCAACATTTGTAATTGGTGGTAGAGGCTCTACTGCGTCAGCTGCATCGCCCATCACTCGGTCAACATCACGCACAGATACTGCCTGTGGGAGCTGCTCGACTTCAAACTTTTCCCACGCTCTAACACTGTGATCAGTTTTCCACTGGTCCGTGATATCAATTCGATAACTACTATCAGGAACATCCCAGTTCTGTTCATCCGTCTGTAATGATTCCTCCAACCAACTGATCCCTCGTCCGGACCTCGGTCGCGAGAAGCTCATAAGCATTTCGTCCATCACCGCAGGCTCAATCTGACTGGACCCATGTCGTTTGCGACGGGAGATATTCGCATCGTCGTTATAAATCATGTCCGTATCATCGTTGATTTCCGTTCTGATCTGTTCATCTCCATTCTCGCTGTCGTTTAAACTGTAGTGTGTGGGGAAGGAGCGTCCAACGTCCAAATAAAAGTACTTCCCTCCCTGTTTTAGAAATAATTTGGCGGTCTCACACGCATCCCAGCCTGCCTCGTGCTCATAATCCTTACTGTCATATTTCGTAAATTCCGGATGAATCGCTAATTTATAGTCAGCAGTGAAGCAAAAGCACAATAGGACACCATACTATATACCGGATAAACAACTGATCTTAGGTCGTCTAACATATCCTTCATACTTGAGTGATGCGCATCGCTATCCTAGGTGGATATCTTAGATGTCTTGTCTAGACAATTAGCAAAATCCAACTTACATCGACATCACTCATTGTCCCGAAATACTTAGTGTCTATGACCCTTAGCATGCTGTTAGTTCGAAATTAAAGCCTATCGCAAAGTAGGATACACACATAGGAAACAGTGAGCTCATTTGATGCGCAAATTCCTCGATTGAGCTTGGCAATGAGCTCACGAATTTCGCGTATATATTGATTAAATCCACGAATACATTATGCCCAACGATGGGTATTTTGATATGCGACATGTGGTCAAATATATGTCGAATTCCGGCATACTGGTTAACTTCACACATTAGTTTATTATATTTCTCAATGCGCTTTACATGCTCGGTCGAGTCGTCTTTATTCTTTCGAAGTATTTGGATAAAATTTCGACGGCCTAGTCCATACAGCTGCGGATAAGATTTTCGAATTGTTTGATGAACTATGCGTTTCTGATAAGAATTGGATACGGCAATGTTGAACCATGATGTCTCTGGCTGGTATTGTTTTAGGTGAGAAAGTCCCCTAAGAGTGGCACACAACAGGAATTCACACATACATTAGGATCGTTAGCCCAAGCATCCAAGCCTGGTCTGTAATGACGGGTCAGCATAATCAAACCTTCGGGACTCAGAAGGACTCACAATACACTGTCCAACAACTGTTGCCCGCTGTGATCTACGTTGATGTCCTCAAACTCCTGGGTGATGAACCGCCACGCACGATCTTCGATTTGTGTCTGTTCATCTCTGTTCAAATAAGGAACACCGTTTGCAAGCCATTTGTTAAAATCGAATCTATTTCGTAGATGAAAAGCGGCTGCTGACATTTGGAACAAAAATCGCCTGTCGATACCAAACTTCAATGGCAGAATCGGTGACACGTAAAAGTTATATGGGCTGTTCGTTAGAATTCTGTGATCGTCTGTCCGGCACAGCTGTCAGATAGTACATACAGCATTACGTATTCACCTAAATAATAAGCCACTCATTAGCTGTCCATAGATATAATCGAAGCGCAACTGAGCGTACCCGTATCTTGATCTGCTTGTACAATGCATAATCCGAGCTGTATAATCTGAAATGCTTCTGCAGCTACCCTGTAATCGGAGTAACGGGAATGGATAGTCGCCAATTGATCGGCAGATGCAGCCCCTGTAGCGGTAGTAGTTCCATCCTCGTCATGGATTTCATCGTCTTCACCGGCAGAGTCAGATGGTCCGTTCAGCTGCCCGTTAGGCGGAGACGTCTTGTCAGCAAGTCGCAGCCCCGTAAATTCGCAATCTATCGAGACGAAGCTAGCTTCTGACAGCTGAGTATATATTACACTTAGCACTTCATTATAGTTTGCCCAGACTATATCCATCCTTCTGTGGACCTGATGTCTAGTGGTTGCTTGACCTACGCAAGCTGCCATATTCACCGCCGCTTGAGGCGCACAGCTGAAGTGAGCCGCGGCCCGGCCCCAATTCCAACGCCGCACCAACCTCCGCAGAATCGCATATTTATTTTATCACTTTACAAAGTCTTGCGCCTCTGTCCACCGATACAACCTCATAATATTGCAAGAAGATACAACAGCAGTAACTATGAGCGCAGACTTAGCGCTGTCGTACGGTGTCTCTCTCCATTCTGACCATGCCGGGCTTATGGATGGCACACAACCACGCACTGTGTCACTCGCGTCATCCGTTACATCGACATCCTCGTCCATGTCGACTGTCACTCCTACCACGCGTGTCCGCCATATATACAAGAAGGCCAGATATTTTTTTATTAACCGACAATTTCCCGACGCTTACACGACTATTCTACCGTTAATCGCCCGTTCATCTGTACATGACCAAATGGACAATCATATGCGCGATCATATATGGAAACTATACATCGCATTGCTGGATGGTATTATGCATCTTCCATCGGATAGACTGAAAGATGGGTTTAGTAGGGCAGAGATTTCTCAATTTGACTATCTGGTCCAGGAGAGTGCGATTTGGGATCAGATCGCAGAGGCATATCAAACATCGTCCAACTTGGCTCCAGATATGGTCCTTACGTTGTAAGTAGCACATAGATTCCGTGTTTGAGGCGCTCTAATATGTACGGTGCAGATCATTGCTTTGTACTCGACATACAACACACCCCGACATTGTTCGCGTCAAAGTTGAGAATTACATTCAGAAATTCCTGGCAGGCGCAGAAATTCCTGCCTATTCGCGAGTTCTGGAATTCTACGCCATGGTCATTCTTCCAGCTTGTGAGAAGTGGGATGATACGAGGAAATTCGTGCTTTCAAATGATTTTTTTTCTGCTGATAAACGGCGGGATATGCTAATTGCATTGGACCGCCTAAAGTCGAAATCAAACGAAGCTCGCGCTGAAAGAGAAGTTAAAGCGGAGCGACGCAACACGCGTCGTACCAAACAACCTGAAAAAGAAAAGGAATACCAAAAGGAAGTGCATAAGGAGGAGCCGCAATTCGTATCTTTATACTCTAGCTCTAGCAAAAGCGAGAATTATGGGGACGAACATCACAGCTCCACGGACTCGCGTAATCCGAAATTTACGCAAAAAGAGCTAATTGCACATGCAACGCGTTTGTGGGGCTTTGTGGCTCGCTCTGGTAGGCGACCGGATGTTATTTGGAGGCTACTGGAGATTTTTTTGACTGTGGTGGTGATGCTGGCTTTGTCTGTGCCGGAGAGTCGTGCTCGGTTGGCGCTTATGATGACTGATTTATGGAAACGACTTAGGAAAACCATAACTATGGGCATACGTGTTAATTATTTGTAAGATACCAAGACAAGATCTATTGGTATATTTTGTATTATAGCACTATATGTGTCCATATTAGGTATCCTATGGCTTTCGTACAGTTGTGCATAATAAATGTGCAATTAGGGGTGGATACGATATGCGATTAATCGTAACTCGTAATCGTATAGTCTAATACGATTACTATACGATTGGTTGCAAAAGTTTACCATTAACTATACGAGCAATGAAGTTGGTTGCTCCCAAAAAATCGTATAGTTACATGGACAATTGGTTAATCTAAACCCTAACCACTGATACACCCAACTTTGATTATATCTCAGAGGACAAGAGGTTTCCTGTACAACGGGTAATACCCCTATCTTCCTAATAAGGAATAAGATTTTATACTTCGCTATACGACTACTTTACCATTAGAGCTTCATTTTTGTGATTAACTTCACGATAATCTCAAAAGTTGACGGTACCGTAATTGTACCCACACCTAGTGCAATAAAGTGTTCACACAAGGTAGACTCTATTAAATCTCTGAAGCTAGACGATGGTTTATACGGGTAGTGCAGTGCGCCTCACAGAGTTGTGCACCATTCATTGTGAGCAAACTGATCGACAGCCGCATAGTCAGTTTCAGGGGGGCCGGGTCACATCGATGAGAAACCAGCAATTGAACTCAAGGTTGACCTTCATAAAATAATATCTGATGGCAGACATGGATACAAGGTCGGAAATTCCTCCAGAACCCGACTTGGTCAATCTCTTTGTTGAGTTTTTAAGGCATGTTCCCTCGTCTGAAATTTCGAGCGACAAAGCTCCTACGGATATTCCACGCTCCTTGACACCGAATCTTTCACCATCATTTCTATCGCAACTGAATCCCCTTTTACGTGCACGTCTTACGTTTAATATTCAAACGTTTCAATTCGGTAACCCGGATAATTCCATGGAAAATTTTGATACCGATAGGGTCCTGGAAACTGTCCGCCACCAATGGGCGGAGCTTTTATCCTGGCCGAATCCCGCATCAGCGTCTATGCCTGAATTAGGCCCAATTCTGGCCCGGAAACTATACGACTCTCGAGATTTGCTTCTTGGTGAGACAGAAATCCAGAGTACTGAGAATGAGAGCGACAATAGGGTGAATATTAGGGGATTTTCCAGGCCCGACATTGAAACGTTCCTGGCCTCCGCTTGGCTGCCCGCAACTGGAATTGAGATTGTATGGAACTGGGAACAAGCGGAAAGAGCATGGAGGGTAAATGAGGTCAAAATGTCCCTAGTGGATAGTAATGCGGATGGATATGGTGACTTGGATTATTTGCACGAGAGCCAATCAAAGTCATGGGCAATTGATATGACTGAAGCTATCACGGGAGTGCATGGCTTGAAGGTGAACGATCAAGGCGAGGAGATCGATGGAGATGACGATGACGATGACGACTCTTACTGGGGAGAATACGACAAAGATGTTGAGCCCAAACGCGAAGTGCCAACACAAGAATCTCACGCATCAGAGGTTGAAGATTATGATTATTACAGTCGGTATGACACGGTCACGACGGCGCTGTCCAGTGAATCGACACAACGGCAGAAGACAGCAGGTATATCACCCGTGCATATTCATATACAAAACTCTCTGCGAGGCCTGCGTGACTTGGCTCGCGATTCAGGGATTTCTCAAGACGAATTTATGGATTTGATAAGCGAGGGACTACAAGGGTAAATGAGAGTTGGATCGATAGCGTAGCTATCTCACATAGCACGCAGGAGTAAATTGCATATTAAAGAAATACAGCTCAATCAGCACAAACGCCATAGTAATAGTCCCAAAAATAATCAAGCGTTTTGGCTCAAAAAACGAGAACGGACTTTGAATACAGAACTTCTGTAGCTCAGGGTATTAGGCTGCAGAGGCCCATGACTACCAACCACTACCACGAAAGATGTCTATATTCATGTGCCAACGCCCTGAAGCAAAGTATTCTCGCTGGAGAAACAGAATCTTGGAACTGAGGTTGAAAAGCGGGCAGTACGAGTTTGAGACGAGCTGGCCGTATACACTTCTGGTGGTGAAGGTGGGGCCAGTTATCTTTTGGATGAACGGTATAGTAACACAGTGTAGCAAGACGATACGCATCTCTCCATGTTGCCATCGCCATAAGCACCATATATATGTCTCGTGCTAGCCCGCAATTACGGCCAGCACAATAGCACTGATGCTACTAATAGGCAACCGTGACCGTCACGGTTTGGGAATAAGGATTGTCTGTCAGGTGGGGCAGCATTAGTCCGATACAATGTCGATTGAAGGATTGCCACAGATGTACATATAGAAGGTATATGTGGAAGCGAGCACTTGCGGCCTAATGCCATCGCCAGATAACACTGGCGGCCATGGAAAGAGGCGTGTTGCTGTGACTACCAACAATAATAAGTAATTTACGGGTACCACTGTTCCAGCAAACTGAAAGAGCAGCTGTCCATGGATTGGAACAGATACTACTAGATCAACATTGGAGGTTGCAGTTTTCTGCTGCCCTGGTAGAACGGATAGTGTCGCCGTCGTCTTCAAATTAGTCATACCCACATCGTAAATTTACTGCTACCTAAATACATCCATATTTGATACCGTACATAATAACAAGTGCTCTGAGCTATCGATCAGTGGTCGCGGCGCTAAAAGGCACTTCTGTCTCTTCCACTTGCCGAACAAGCCATTCCGGCGCGCCATCGTCCCTACCGTAGTACATTCCGTCTCCAAAGGCAGAGTTCCACGGCATTGCGCCTGACAAAACCCTTCGTATGACCTTAAACGACTCAAGACTTGAGTAACAGACACCGGTAACAGGATCTCTGAATCGCACAGCCTTGCCTGTAATTGGACATAGGTGACGTTTCGCTCTTGCCGGTGTACGCCCGGACGACGCCTGTGGCCCCAAGAGCACGGACCGCACCGTGGCAGCGTCCAGTTTCTGGTCGGAAGGAAAATCCATCAACGAAACCAACTCGGTTGAGCAAGGTACTAACTCCACTGGCGACAGGGTCGACTCTGGCTTCGTCTCTTCTGTCGGCAATGCCCCATCCAATGCTGTATACGCAGATTGAGGCTCCGTCGCATCAGAGTTGCTCTTGTCATCGCGGATGGCCGATTTCGTAGCGGGCATATCCTCAGTTAATCTCGTCTTCTCCAACTCATCCAAGTCGCCGTCTTTCGTATTGACTGTCGTTGGAGCTCCACTGTCATACCCATCCTCCACCTTCCATATAGCATGTGGCTCGTTCGCCTGATCATCTTGACCATCCACATCTGTCGACTTGGCTCCAGACAAAGCTCCATCGTGTGACTTATGGTTTCCTTCAGTAGCAGATGAAGCCTTTAATGGCGACAATTCCGGAGCTTTCATAAGAGGAGACATCGGCTCAACAGGCCCGAAGTCTTGAATGTCAATCTGCCGACTATTTTCCCCATTGGCCCGATCATCATCCACGTCGGGTGTGATCACATCTCGAACATTCGTCTCAACTGCTGGCAAGATCGGAAATGTTTGAGTTGGTGGGGGCTCTGCTGAAATGTCGTGCAAGGTTTCGGTGGTCACGCCTACCGGCCTAACAATCGCGTTCTCATTGCTATCGGGAATAGCGCTTGAAGTAGCACCTGTACTAGAATCTAACTTGGCTCTCTTGAGGTATTTCCTCTTCTCTGGTTTCAGTTCATCGTTTTCCCCAATATGTCTCCTCCAAGACCTCTTCCGTCCATCAGCCTTTTCGCTCTGTTCAATTTCTTCGACAACCAGTCGCTTCTGGCCGACCGGTTGGTTAACTTGAACACTCCGCCACCGAATGAAAGGACCTAGTAGTATGAGTCGCTGT
Source organism: Lipomyces doorenjongii (assembly GCF_038497915.1). NCBI lineage: Eukaryota > Fungi > Ascomycota > Lipomycetes > Lipomycetales > Lipomycetaceae > Lipomyces > Lipomyces doorenjongii. The sequence continues at coordinate 39,662 of NW_027118139.1, read as the reverse complement.
GCGAACATTGCAGCCCGTTGAGTCTTCTTGCGAATGACTTCTTGCTCAAAAAATTGATTGAGAGACGCCACATTATGCCCTTCAATAAGCTTGGCACGCTGGATTCGTTCCTCCTGAGTCAGTACCTCCTTGGCCTTGGGCTGGTGATGTACCGGATTGCTCGCCTAGAGTCATTGGTTAGCCTAACAAAGGGTATTCAAATTGATACAACCTACCTTTCGTTTCTCTTGCTCCTGTAGTCTTTGTAGAACAAATTTTTTATTTTTAACCGTGTGAGCGCGTGTGCTAGACCGCACAACATCAGGCGCTTGAAACGCACTGACTCTGGTCCTCTTCTGCCTATTATTATCTGACTGCTCATCCTTTAAGCTTTTAGGAACTATTTTTCTTGTTGGTTTGCCCTTAGTGATAAACGCACCCATACGCTGCGCTTGTCGTGTCCGTTTTAGCTTCTTCTCGAGTTGCTCCTGGCGCATCAATTCCTTCTCGCCGACATCTGATTCGTCATCCGCACTCCCAGGACCCTCGTCTGACGAGTGTGCCGAGTCACTAAACATATCGTCATCCTTTGCAGTTTCAGGCTGTTTTCTCTTATTGATGGTAGACCTCTCCGGTTGGTCTCTGTAAGCCTTGCCCATCTCCCCAGCATCTCCGCCACCAGCTAAGGCGGCTTCCATCACAACTTCATACTCTCCTCGTTTACTTTCTTCCTCCTTCTCCTGGTCCTCCTCCCCTTCTACTTCTTCTTCCTCTTCCTCTTCTTCCTCCTCACTACTCGCAAAATCCTCGTCATCGTCCGTCTCTACAAATATTCCATTCAAATCATCTTCTTCAGCGAGTGTTTCTTCAATGTCCAATAGTCCTCTCAGGCGATTTCCAGCCGTAGTCCGCTTCTCCCGACCGGTCACCAGAAGCTCAACTGGTTCTGGAGATTCAGATACATCTGAATCCTGCCGTTCCAAATCGGAATGAGTTGGTGACCGTGACCGTGATCGGTCGCTGACAACAGACATTGGCGAATAGGTGTATAAGACTTGGATCCGATGTTCCTACCAGCGAGTACTACAACCGCAGTGTATTGTATAGCACCATAAGCGTGCTGACTATCATCCTAAATATAGCAAATAGACGAGAGAGATCGAGACACTTATTTCAGCGCACTATCAGTATGAATATGGAACGGTGGGTGGTTAATGTATTTATATCGTCAGCGGGAAGCCGCCACGCTTTGAGCAGCCAGATTGCCACCCAATTCAAACTATTGGGAACACAATCCTGGAGCCTTTTATATCGTTACTCTCGGCTGAGATACCACGTAAACAAGATATAAACCAATTTACGCATTATAAATTGTAAATAATTAGATAATGTGCCTGCATTTGCTATACAGAGGTAACTTATGATTTATCGCGAGTAATATTACGTCATAATTAATAAAACTGAAAAAAATTTCATCACCCAAACGCCGGTGCCCGATAACCACGACGGCCAAATATCCAAATGCCAATTATAATAGTACAGATAGTCGTCGAAGCCTCAATCCATTCTCCACATACCGAATATCTTATTGCTGCTGCCGCGTCAGCTTTTGATTCTCCTTCACTTGAGCTGGGGTAGCCTCAACCAGTGCAAACTCATCGAAGCTAAACGCGGAAATAATCCTCGTTCTATCAAGAGCGGGAAAGTCTCTGTCGGGTTCACCGTCTTCTTCAACAATTCTGAGCGTCCACAAGTTAACGTCACATTTGTCCTCAGTCAATGCGGGTTTTCTCTTTTCTTCCCAATACCTATAGAGAGAGTACCCTATGGTATCAGCGACCGTGACATATGGCTTCACCACTACTTCGAATGGCAAGGTTGGTGTTGAACAAGTCGGACAATATAACTTCAAGCGTAATGGCTTGAGCTCCCCAACACCGGAGGCTGATGTATATACCTCGAAAGGATTTTTCTCCGCTGCTTGAGAGAGCTTGATTAGGGCAGACAAGTTGGATACATGCCGCACGGTAACTGAAATACGTGCAAGGTCCCTAGACGACACGGACTCTGGCAGGTCTTCGCTAGCAGTGGGCATTCCTATCAGGTGGTCTTCCACAAAGTCGGCCGGAGCCAAGTGCGAAAGCACCTGAGCAGATGCACCACCTACTGCGCCATCATCACTGACGCGATCTTCTTGTAATACATTCTCATCCATTGAAATATCACCCCAAACATTATTATATCGCTTGTCGAAAGCGACGGCGCGCCGAAACGATGAAGACTGCAAAAACTTCATCCCTTTGCTCTCTGAATTCCCGGCAAGACCGATGTCTGCCGCCGATTCTTCCCTTTTCCAGTCGGCTTTGGCGTCTGACACCCTTCCGCTTTGCCGCCCAGTGTGATGATGCTTGCGATTATTAGTCTGAATATAAGTCGACAGCATTTGGTCAACATCAGGGATGAGGTCCTTGGCGCGAGCCGGCATTTTCGAAAATTTTATCTGCCTGGCTGCCCTCTGTAGCTCTTCAATTTCCATCTCATCGTTCTCGTCATCGTTCATCTGGCTAAAACTGTCGACTCGATATGGGTGGTAGTCGGTCGACTTGTATCGAACGCCGTTATTATCCTCGTCCTCGTCCTCGTCCTCGCCTGGATCCACGGGTTGCTCGTCGTCGGTTTCAAACTCGCTCTCGTGGTAGTCAAAGTCCGAATCCGAGCTTTCGTCAGGCACAGTGCGTGTTTTCTGTCTCTTCTTGCGCCGTCCTCGTCGCACACCATCGATGGCGTCAGCCAATTCTCCAACGGTTAGGGCGGTTTCTCGGGCATGAAGAGCCGGCGTATCTGGCGTCGATGTGGAATGCACGCGGTCAGATTCGACAAAATTCGGGATAGGGGGCGAGTACTGATACTCTGGATTGAACTGAGGAGGCGGATCAGCAATAGCGGGACCCCCATGTGTAGCAGCGTCGACGGCCCATGCCCTAGAATAGAGGTCTTTGTCAATATGGATGACACGCTCGCCGACACCGTCCTGGATGCGGTCTAGATAGGAGGTGCGGAGGCTGTATAGAATAAAGCTTCGGTCGTGCAGCAGGGACATCGAGACCAAAATCTGGACAAGCAATACTGCTGCAGAAGATTGCGGATGCACTAATCTAGTAGTACGTCATGGCTTCATCTGTGCAGTCGCGCTCTAGAACGTCTGATATTTTATTATCATGTGTGTATGTCGTCCATTTCTTCACCCGAGCATGAGGGGGGTTGCAGCCACAGCATCTATGTGGCTGGTTTCTAGTGGCACTGGGGCAGTGCATATTATAATTGGTCCAGGGCACGTTAGGGCTTCCGCCCTTTCCGGGCTAGGGCTCACCCGTCGACAGTCGAGACTATAAATGTCGCCCGCCGTCCGCCCGTTTTCAAATTTTCTCTTTTTTTTCTTCATACTTACCTGAAAGCGTTACCGGAGATCATGAATTCTCGGTAACTGGTTGTGGAGTCTGCATTGCACAGCGCGGATTGTCTGCGGCTGCCAACTATCTTCGGGTAGTCTGGGCTTTGTAATTTTTGCTTTCGTCCTCTTTGAGGACTTCCATTGTGTGTTATTGATTGTGGTATTGTGCGTGGAGCGTTGGTTGTAACAGGTAGAAATTTTAATAGAATTTTCTGTGATTATCTGATTCTTCTGCGTAGTCCATTTATTTATTAAATCAGATTTGTAGAAATTTTGAATTTTGAATGCGCTTCCTTAAAAATGGTGGTAATAAAAGTTGGTGGTGAAACGTTGCGTTGGCTTAACAGTGACAGCTAAAAGTGTAACACCTTCCAACTTCCTCAATGACTATAGTTTGGTGTTGTTCCAACGCTTCACCGCCTACACTCCGTCTTCCGCCATCGACACATCAACACAAAATCATCTTAACTTCCATTCATCAATTGCCAAATTATTGGGTGCTCCGGTAAATACACGGTCCGCCCTGTGCTTCGCTTGGCGACCCGCACTCCTCAAAATCCCTTTCATTACATCCATTCGCGTATCTACCGGTGTCGCGTCACAGTTCAGCTCCATCGGACACTCCCCTCGGCTTGTCAAATTTCTTGCCAGTAGTTCGTCAGCGCGTTGTGTGAGTGTGTGTTATATTGCCAGCTCATCGTGGTGACTGAATTCGTGCTCGTCTCTCAGGCTGCCGCGTGCCCCACAAAGTGGTCCCTAGCGGCATCCATCCTTGTCAGTCGTTCGTTGTCGGCGGCTCGACGCTCACCACCGTCCTCATATCCGTTGGCTCGTCTGTTAGGTTTTATCGATGGCAAACCTCTCGTCTCGGTCGTCTCCGTCTCTGGCTGCTCTGGAACGTCCGCAACAGCAGCCAGCTGATTCTCTCAGTAGCGACTCTAGTCGTGCACAATCTTTACGAGTAGGCTCCGCGTCGCCGTCGGCTTTCGATCCACGGTATATTTCAAAGCGGTACGTATCTCTTTTATTGCCGTTCCTCCCTAGCTACGTTCCTCGCTTTTTCTGTTGCAGGTTCTATTTATAGCAATCGCCTGCGTCAAACTAACAATCCATCCAGTACACGCGAACTTCAGGTCCAGGACATGTCTTTCTGGCCACAGTTGGGCGCCAACTCGCCTCTGGTGCCACCCACAAGAGAACCCGAGTCTGTCTTCGACAATCCCCCATCCACATCTGGTTCGATTAGTTCGGTAGATTTGGCAGGAGTCATTGGACTTGGTTCCGACCTCGTCGGATCTACCCCGTCTTCATCATCCTCGCCGTCAACATTTAGCCCGGCTTTCCGTCAACGTGCTCGTGCCGGAACGCTACCTTCTCGTCTGTCGTCATCGTCCTTCACTGGCGGCCAAATCCTCAATCCTATCGGTAACGGCGTTCATTCACAATCGATTTTATCTTCAACAGCTCCGTCTCCGTCGCTCTTCAGCACGCATCAGGACCAGCTAGACCGTCATATGTCTCCGTCAATACCACTGCCTTCTTCTTCCAGTGTCCCTCATCAGTCAAGCGTACAGTCACGCGTGCAGTCGCGCTACAGGTCGGGGTCCCTCAATCTGCCGGCTCATCGACCCATGTATGGTGCTTTCGGTTCTTCTGTTTTTTCTTCAAACTCATGGAACGGCGCTTCCGAAAGCATGACTTCGGAGCATGAACAACCTGCACTCAGCACGCTAGATTATCTAGGTCTCGAAGACACTACTCATCCTGTCAGTAGGCATCCGCAAGAGAATGCGGAAACAGCCATGCACCGTTTAACCGTGCCAAATGGTCCATCACCATCCTCAGCATCTGCAAACTCGTCGTTCCTTGCCGACATGTCGCGACTCCGTACGGATGTCAATAGATTACGGTCTTACTCTGTTAATGGTACGGAAAGGTATGACGAAAGGAACGGCGTTCCTCTCGAGGGATTGGTGGAGGAAATGGACGAGCATCACGATTTGGATCAACTCGGACAGTTAGGTGGCCACCACAATGTCAGCTCCAGACCTCGATCGCGAACAACAGCAGGACCAGATCTACAGTCAAGAATTAAAACTTTTGTGCAAGTGCAATCGAGACGTGACTACACACCGAATATCAGTAACTCCGCAGGCATTCTGAATGGTGATATTGTCACAGCTGAGGAGTCATCTATAATAAACTCCTTGGATGACAAGTCCGTTGGACCAACACGCGCACTTTGGCTTGGAAGCATCCCACCAACTGCGACGGTGGCATCGTTGACCAGTCTGTTTAGTCAGTATGGAACTGTGGAATCGGCGAGAATCCTGTCCGATAAATCGTCCGGGTTTATCAATTATTCTAATACCGATGCTGCAATTCAAGCCAAAGCTGCATTAAACGGTACTGAGATTGCACCTGGTACAGGACCACTGAGAATCGGATTTGCCAAAGTCGTCCAACCATCTGCTATGTCGATCAGCACTTTGCCCCAAAGTGGCCCGAACAATACGTCATCCGACATTTCATATACTGTTAAGGATACTACCAAGCTAGAGAAGGTTATCTCAATCCCGACTCGCACACTCTGCGACATGGAACTTGACATGGTCGAAATTGTGAGGCAGTACGGTGCAGACGACGATGAGCTTTCAAAGATCAGGAGCAATCTGTCAAATGCTATTTCGTTCACCTCGTTTATTGAAGAACTACCTGCGCTCCCGGATCCTAATCCAAACCGTGTTTACGATGCTCCTAAGCTGCGCGATATTCGAAAGCGTATCGATAATGGCTCCTGCTCAGTTTCGGAAATCGAAGCAGCCGCCGTCGACATGCTTGATGAAATCGCTGAGCTTGCAAGCGACTATTTGGGTAATACTGTCGTGCAAAAACTATTTGACAACTGCTCAGAGGAAGTGAAAACGAAGATGCTTCGAAGACTAGCCCCTTATCTTGCACAATTGGGTATACACAAGAATGGCACTTGGGCGGCACAAAAAGTTATCGACGTGGCCAACACCACGGGACAGATGGAGATCATCGCCAATAATTTGCGGCCTTACACAGTCCATTTGTTTCTTGATCAGTTTGGAAACTATGTTTTGCAGTGTTGCTTGCGATTTGGGTCGCCATACAACGATTTCATATTTGAAACGATGTTAAGCAGATTCTGGGACATCGCTCAAGGAAGGTTTGGTGCTCGCGCCATGCGCGCCTGTCTGGAGAGCCACTACGTAAACAAGGAGCAGCAGCGTGTTCTCGCTGCTGCGATTACGTTGCATGCTGTCCAGTTGGCAACAAATGCGAACGGCGCACTATTGTTGACGTGGTTTTTGGATACGTGCACGCTGCCTAATCGGCACCGTATTCTTGCGCCTCGACTCATTCCGCATCTCGTTGCTCTTTGTACACACAAGCTTGCATCGCTGACGGTTTTGAAAGTCGTCAACTATCGTGCTGAGCCTGAGGCACGTCGCGCCATTTTTGATTCGCTTATTCTTAACCCAGATGAGTCGGCCTTGGAGGAGATTCTGAGGGACAGCGCACAAGGACCAATAGTCATCTACAAAATTCTCACGACGCCGTTTCTTGAGACCGACATTCGACAGAGATCAATTGCTGCGGTCCGAAACGTTCTATTTAGATTGAAAGTTCATCCGTCTCAGGGATACCGTCGCTTGATGGATGAGGTAGGCCTATCGACACGTAGTAACGGCTCCGCAACAGCTTCTGGAGGTATGGACGGAGCACAGCAAAACTCGACTGGACAGTCGAACAGGTCATCTAACCACCAAAATCATCACTATAGCCATAACCATCATCATAATGGTCGCGCCTATAGTGATGGACACCAGAGGGAATTTGGCGAACATGCACAACCGACTGGTCATACACAACAATTATCATATTACGGATCCTCTATATACGATCCGGCGTCTCTTGATTATATTTCGGCACGACCGGGTCCTGCCGCTATGGACTATCTTACAATGCAGATGGAACAGATGGGACTCGGAGCGGCTGGTCCTCCTGAACAACAATATGCAGCAGCCTCGTCTCAAATGGTCAATCCTTCTGTTTATCAACAGTCCTTGCTCCAGCAGCAACTTCGCACCGGTCAATCACAGTCGCCTTATTTCTACGTACCAAACTCTCCTCCGCCTCCTGCTGGATATGCGGACCAATATCGTGGTTTGTCATCGCGCCGACAGACTCAGGCGGTTTCTTACACGGCTGAAGAATTTAGAGGATTGCCACTTGTTGGGGGACCAGGAGTTAATACACAGCAGTTACATGCCCCTAGTCCGGTGTTGAATGGCTCACATCTAATGTACTCAACTTATCTCGGAGGGATGACTCCAATATATAATGATTCTCCTCATCAGCAGGCTCAGAATGTAAGACAGAGAGTGAGTTGAAAGTTTGTGGCATGTTTTAGAGATTTGAGTCTAACTATCTGTGTAGTTTAAATAGCATAGACTCCTTTCATATCATATTTATCTAATGGTTTGCTTTTGTGGGAGCGTAAAAGTACTTGGAACGGTAGGGTATCAAAAGCTTGGTTTTGAGTTTTCCATGACATATTGTAGCTTGTTGGTAGTATATATATTGGATATGTAGTTTTGCTGGTTATCTTCCTCTCATTGGACATAAATTGTACAGATGGTTTGCGTGTCATACTTTGGTTGCATTTTAATCTAGTTGATATATATATTGTAATATTTTGGGAATATCAAATTAGCAAAATTATTGGATGGTCAGTGCAGTTGTTTTCTATTGCTATAATAACTATAGTTCGTACCTCTTATGCATGCGCTAATAATATATAGAGGTGTATACTGAGAACTGATAATATTCCCTGCACAAGATACACCTTCAAAGATTATGACCAACTTGTAGACAAAGTATCAGGACAGTCCTTTCATAGGCATCTTTCACACTGTTATGGTCACTGACAGCAATTTAAGCTTGTTACAGGTGTAGCCTATGGTATGTGACCTAATCGCTGTTTGAATCAATATGTATTATGACTATATGCAGTTGTTATATCGTGAGTAACAAGAGTTCGAATCCGAAAATTAGGGGTAGATATGTTACGGTACGGTCAACTTTCGAGATTATCGTAAAGTTAATCGCAAAAATGAAGCTCTAATCGTAATGTAATCGTATAATGAAGTATAAAATCGTAAAGTAATCGTACAGTAATCGTATTCCTCATTAGGAATTACCCTTTGTACAGGAAACCTCTGTCCTCTGAAATATCATCAAGATTGGGTGTATCAACGGTTAGGGTTTAGAGACTCCAATGTCCATGTAACTACGATTTTTTGCGAGCAACCAACTTCATTGCTCTTATAGTTAATGGTAAACTTTTGCAACCAATCGTATCTACCCCTACCGAAAATCACAGTGGGTTTATTCCAATTGGCTGGTGCCCTTCGTGTGATTCGACAATCGGCGCAACTGCGTGGATGGCAGTGCAAGGGTCAAGGACCTTGGTCCGGACAGGCTAATAATAAACAAGTGGTAGCGACTAAATCTCATGTAGCGCAGGGAGAGCTCTATATATGGGGGTCAAAGAAACAGACAAGTGTAGATGCTGTGGCCAATTAATAAAGATCGCCACAGATAGGTAGATAACGGATATATCCGTGGATTGGATATCCGTCTTGCACAAAGATAGAGAATCTGCGGAGGCAATGGTTAGGACTAGATATTCACGGATAGGACTAGCAAATATAAGTATTTAACTACGTAAAGTAATTATATTGGGATAGTTTAATGAATTGTGAAATATTCAGTTATTGGGAACGGCTGCCACAAATGAACTCCGAGCTATTGTTCAGTCGTCCTTGGTTTGGGCTTAGTTCCTCATATTCAAACTAAATATTTGGAGAATCATGGGGCTTAAACCAACCATTCCTCTTTGGGACTAGCGTAGAATACGAATTACCCCATTTCTGGATGTGGTAACAGAATCCTCAAAGCCACACTCATAACAACGGCGTTACCTAAAGTTCATTGATTGACCGATGTGTTAATAACGGGTAAACAACAGTGGGGGTGACGCACACACCCTATGGGGTGTAGGCGCAGGAAAGTGTCTACATCCACGTCCCCGGCGAGCTCGGCATCATGCGCAACGCCGAAGGGTTCAGGATTGCCATCATCATCGCCATTTCTAAGGTCCTAGAGCCGCTTGATCCAGACTGCGTCTCCAGAATCTGGCAAGCGGCACTTGTTCGTTGCCACAATGCCATGTTTCCGGCCCGCAAGGAGGTTGCGACTTGCGGGAGTGCCATTGGAGGGGAAGCTAGCTTTAGCTTATGGAATCGATGGACTGGCAGTGGGCCATGTACTCGATAGACCAGAAGGAAAAGGTTGCGTCGCCCACGGTCGAGAAGTTGCTGGCTAAGTACAAGTCGAATGGCACGGCGGACAAAGTTTGGAATTACGTCATGTCAGATTTCAAGAGGATCGAAGGGGCAGAGTCTATGACCGAGTAAGAGCTGGCAGCTGCATAGCAGGGTATTGCTGGGATAGGTGGGCTGGGCATTTGAGATCATGTTTGCTTTTCTGCCATGTCGTCTTCTAACATCATCACGGTGCTCTAGAGGTCTAGGGTCTTCTGCCCTCGGCTCACTGAGAAACCTCCCTCCATAGCTCCACCAACACGTGTATTTTAGGATTTCCAGGCTGAATCTCTCAGCTAGAGAGAAATTCTATCCACACGACTAATGCTCACTGCGATTTCACAGCTCTCCTACGCTCTCCTACCGCGCGAAGACGAAAAACAACCCCCCCTAAACTCAGGTCACAAACATCGCGTACTTGTTAAACCTCCATCATAACATCCATCTCCGTATCGAACAAGTTGGCTATAAACTCCACCCCACCATTGCTCTTTCTCGGCGGAATGATCGCATACCGAAACATCGCAAGCGCAGACTCGGGCTTGCAGCATTTCCAAACAGCTTGTCGCCGAACGAAAGCTGGCCCATCGGAAACGCGATCATCAGGCCGATGCCGTCCACGTGTAGGTTCTGCAGTATCGGGCCCGTTTCCAGACCCGGCTTCGCTTTCGCCAGGGTGCAAGCGTCCAGGATATTGGCGTTCATGCCCCGGCCGGCGACCTCGCGAATCATGCGGGCCACGGACGCGATGCTCGTCGAGGGCGTCAGTAGATGCGACAGAGGGAGCAGCGCCTGGTTGATCATGGTCATGTTGCCGGTAGCCTTGGGGGCACGGTCTCGGGAAGTACGACGCCGAAGGGCAGGTCGAGACGTGCTTAGATAGACCCCGTGATCTGTCGCGTGTTTGTGGTTTCCAATCATCACGCCATTTGCACCTTTGTGGCCGCCTTAGCTGTCGTTCTTGCAATGTTTGCCTCGACAGAGCCGACCGTTATGGGGTCAAGAGCATGACTTTGCCAAACGTTTTACTTCGGCGTCGCCAACCTGGGTGCCCGTCATGTGGTCTTCTACGTAACCGGTTTCTGAAGTCACTATGTTGACTATGGATGTTGACCATGGGGAGACAGAAACGATTGGTCTTGTAAGTTGTGTCAATTAACAGCAGTTGATCATAGACAAGATCTCGCAACATCGTCAGGATGTCAGATAAGAGCAAGTCGAGCGTATTATTGTCTGCTCCAATCTTAACACGATACACCACACCTTCTTTTGCGCAGGTTTCCAATGTATTTGGCGCAAGAAGTTGCCGTTTCCTGATAATGATCATACGTACGGCTGTACACATCTCTGGCCAGGTGTGTGTCCCATACGTGACGTTCCCCATTAAAGCGACCTCCGTGAGTGTTGCGGAGGAGCCTCTCACGAGGGCGAACATAGGCTGCTTTGCCTCTTCACTCAAACACATGTTTTCTGGATATCCATAAGGATTAAGCCCTTTGAGCTGGCGGCCCAGATGTTCATTAGTTAATTCAGTAGTCACCCAGTTACTCATCAAGCTGTTTCTTGAAGCGTACTCTTTGAGAGAGGTAGCCTCGTGCTTCTCGAAGACGTGTTTCCTTACTCCCTGTGTCCCGACAGCCCGCTGGCAGGCGACGCGGCTTTTGTGTCTGCCGCTACATTTCCATACAAGTAAAATCGGGTTGTCTTTGTTCTTTACGCGACCATCTTTTACTGCTTGTTTCTAGCTTTGAAACCCGTTGCAAAGTGCTGGCCAATAGTAAGCGCGAAATGTTGATATTGTGGAAGACTGGCCGCAAATTGTTACGTGATGATAGGTTGTGAGGAATAAATGAACAGAGTGCACCATATTCGCGCTATGAACGTCTTAGCAGCCGACGCATTTCAACTACGCGTCTCAGGCGGCTTAGGGGGTACAGTCTTAATAAGCATGTACTGATAGGTAAGCGGGTACGGTTCCAAAGTTTCTCCTAAAAACAGATTGATCACATGATCAATCCAATTATCTAAAAGTTCATTGTATTTACATCGACGTTCGTTGCATATCTAGTTAATTCTCATGTCGCTCTAGTCATCGGAGAATATGCTTATGATGCTAAGAGATTCATAAACAGTAGACTGCCGTATTTGATTGCCGGACTCTTCATCACACTGGATAAGAACTTGCCTGATGGGATGGTCCAGTGGGATTGTTGCTGAGATGTTCAACATAGCGTAGGAGTAATCGCACTCCGCTCGCCTCTTTGCATGCCCCCAAACCCGTTCTATGAAGTTGCATTCGCAATGAAACTTCGGATATATTGAGAACAGCGCCCACGCGATTAACAGCAATCTAGCGCGACGGTTGCGATACAAAGTCGGCTTAATAGGTGAGTCGCACAGCATTCTGTAGTCTGAGACGGGTCTATTCGGCCGCCTTCTTCTCATGTCAGAGCTGTCGCTCGTCTAGGATATGTGCGCATGCCTTCTGCCAACCAAATTCTGGATGACCCTCTGCGTAGAACATTTCCTGATCATAACGTTGACTATTAAGTTCAAACTCTCCGGCTTAACGAAGTTCTTTATCTTCTTATCGTTCAGCGTAAATTTAAGAGCATCAGGTGGTAGCGCCTGGTAATTGCTGCTTTGACCAAGGCAAACAAGCCAACACATCCGGGGTGCGACTTTTCGAAAATCTCGATCGTCTTCGCAAGCTGTTTAACCATATCATTCGACACGTAGAAACCATCGCGATTTTCCCGGTTCGATAATTTCCGGAGCATATTGCCCCTTGACATGCGCAGCAGAATTCGGAAACCATCGGACCTAAGCCTTGACCTTTCTTCTTAATGATGGACTCGCCTTTTTTCTCCAGATAATAGCCACATCGTCATTATTATTAAATAGCATTCACCATGATGTACCATAACGGTTTCGAGTTCCCCATGGTCAAGGTTAGGCAATATGACTTCGGTGCAAACCACTGTATTCTGTCATTTTTGGCGGCAGTTCATAAGACTTGCGATATTCAATGACATCAGAACGTTCGTGACCATCATAATAGATATCCTTCGTGTGACCCTTCAAAGCGAAACCCCAAAGTATCTCGCAATTAAATGCAACGAAACAGTCGTTTTATTCACTGACCCCTGAATTCGGCATAGACAACCGGTTCGTAATATGCCTTAAGCTTTGTTGCGGTCCGAGCATTTGGAGAAAGAGATCGAAACTAAGCGAGACACTGTTCACGAACATCTTCATCATCCAATGCTGATCTACATTTAGTGTGCTCCCCACGCTTGCTGAGAGGAGGCAATGACTCATTAAGTTCATAAGTTTGCCCCATCCTCTGATGACTCGCGCCATATAATAGGAAATTGCAGCATTCATAGAGGCTTTCATCTTTCCTGTTCCTTTGAGTTGTTGGTCTATCAAGTAACGCTTTTAATACGGTAAGTTGCAAGACCTCGTCTTCTGGGATCGTCTTTCGGTCAGAGGGCGAATCGCGATCCTCTCTAATCTAATAGAGTACGGATATTGACTGGGCTCTCTGAACCGCAAGGATCATCTTCAAGCGAGCTTTCGTCTTCACCATCGTTCAGAGCCTCTTGTAACTCTAGTTGAGTCATCTCATGCTCCTGCTCGTTTCTATTCTCGTCTTCATACACATTGGCAATTGGAACCACAGACGTTGTGAAGTTGAAAGCCGTCAGCGGTTTGAAAGACGCGTCGGCATTCCGAAATTTAGGTTCAGACCCACCCGGCCGTGTCGTATATTTCAAACTTATATAACGTAATGAATGGTATGGGAACCGGGTCATATGGGGAAGCTGGTCACCAAATACCCCACTCTACTTTGGGAACTCAGGGTATCCGAGATTCTAAAAGCGATCAATCTGAAGAAAACATCCAAAAAGGCTATTGAGGCCTTAGAGGAGAATGAATTTCCATCAATTAGAAGTGCTGTCCACCTTGAAGTTCCTAAGTCAACTCTCATCAATCGAATGGCTGTAGCTAAATCCGTACTCAGTCTCACGAAACCTATCAGGTTCTCTCGAACGCAGAAGAAAAGACACTAGTACGATGGGTCACACGTCTAACGGCAACAGGCTACCCTGTGGCTGAAGAGATTCGTACTCGACGAACCTATTGATTCTACTCCTATTGGCCACGCGATGGCTCTACCGATTCCTAATCGATATCCAAACTTGAAAGGAACTAGCTGGTCGAAAGTCAGAATGCTGAACTAAAGATTCTACGGAAGGAGCTTCAAGAGTGTAGAGAGTTGCTTCAGACCCGCAAGAAACGAACGAAGGGCAAGAGGATCAAATTACAGTGCGAATTTGTGTTTAGTACAGAGAAAGTGTTGAAAATCGTTCACGACGCGGAGGAAAAGCCTAAGGCAAAATGACCACGTGGGCGGCCGGCCACGCAAGCGTCGAATTGTACAAGAAGATAAAATGGAAGAAGAGGAAGAAGTAGAGAATGGTTCGAGCGAGTCGGAGTTGGATTTGGTCAATTGGTTGTGGGGCGTAGGACAAGGTCAAAGTCAGAAGTTCGAATTTAGTGACCAGGTTCCCCATATGACCCGGTTCCCCATATATTGCGTAATGTGTATAATCGAATGGCATGTCATATCTCTACGTTCGTCCCTTTTGAATCGACTACTATTCGCATATTCCGCATCGACCAGTTATATAATGTAACAGGACGCTTCATTTACTAAAAATATAATGCCATTGAAATTTCGCAACATGGACCAATTACGCCGTCGTATAGACCAAAAAAGTAATCACTGCCTTGCCGGGTTGGTTTGACCCGGTATCCGAAGCTCTCCTCGGAAGTAGGTATTAGTAAGCCGCCATATCTCCAAGACAAGGGATAATCGAGACGTCCAGCAACAGTCGTGTCGTATTCGGCTAATTCGAATTTCCTGGCCCTAGTCCATCCAGTTATGCTGTGCATCGATGCTGGTAGCCTGATGAAAATAAGGTTGGGTGCTGGTAAGAATCCTGACTGCCGTGCGGCTTAAGTAATGGCTTGAGCTCCAGCCCGGATTGTACATAACTGAAATGAAACTTCAACACTTAGTACGTGGTCGTCGTAGGTTGTATGTCCACAGTAATTCGTAGCGTAATGTGAACAGCTAATTTTAGCGCAGTTTCTATACGCAAAGTACACTAGATATAATAGGTACGTTCCAGCTCTTCTCCAAAACCATAAGCACGAATATGCTATACAAGAACCTACAATATGTACGCAGACAGCTGATTTGTTGAGACTGGACAATCACAAACATTAACGGTCGAGATCCAGATCTCAGCAATCCTTTTGTCGTTCAGTACCTTCACTGTAGATATAATTTCAGATTAAGTAGGGGAAGTCCAGCACCATAACATTCACCTTATTGTAAACAGACTTAATATTAGACCAACCTTCCTCATTACCACACAATTTATATAGCGAATCGTCACTGTGTACAAATTCCTTGGACATGTCATGAAACGCATCGCATCCACGCGCATCCGCCAGACTTGCCCAGGCACGCATACTGCAATTCCACGCCGCTTCCATTAACATTATGGCGGCTAACGTGGCCGTGGGTCTCGCATATTGTATTGTCAAAAGTTCTGCGAACCAAATAGGTTTACCGTTGTCAAAACGACCCATATAATTTTTTTGAATTCGTGTTAAGATGGAGGAGGAATACGTGTGACTGGAGTTCAAATGTCGTTGGACACCCTTGCAACGTTGTTGCCCAGTAAACTTCATTGTGACTTGGCGTCTCCAGCTATTGAATTCGATACCCGCTGAAGAAAAATAGAAAATATTATCCAGTGAACCGTCGAGTGGTAAAAGATCAATGCCAACAGAAGGTCATGTTCGTAATCGAATCCTCTAGTTTGTTTGACTTTGCTTCTCATCGCCAAATTACTCACAACAACGGCGGGGGCTTAACACTTCCTGCGGATTATCATAACAACGGTTGTGCAATCAGAGGGCCAATTACTAACCAACTTTGTCAAGGCAATTCCCGATACAGAACAGGATCACCTGTGCCGTCCAATCATTATTGGCACCAATGACCCAATTGTGTCAGTCATCCCGAATACCAGGCCTATTTGTCAGGTGTCTGGGATTGATGCTATACAGAGCCCAGGCCCGCAATATGATCTAGTCCTTATGGTGGCACTTATGGGAATTCGAAAATCTTCAGGAGTATAATACTTTGAATACTGCGCGCGTTTTGGGTGTATGGACAGTTAAGATATATAGCGTGCAGCTCATGTAGTATTTACTTACAATAGACTTGTCTTTAAGTGGGACCTCGCCGTTGACAGCCCTTGTTGATGCTAAGCTAATTAATGCTCTAATAATTCACTTGCTGAATCCAATAAAGACCACTACCGAATGAGACACTTAACCACTACGTAGTAATATTTATTTTAACCGTACGTTTCTTCACAACTACACATGGCAAAGAACAGCAAGGAAGGTCAATCAATTCTAGCCCTTCTGGCTAACTAACGAATATGGCAAATCTTTGGCGCGTCGCCTGTTGGCATCAATTAAATCTCGAGATTCATTGCGCGGTATTCCCAGCTCAAACGCGTTCTTACGCACGATTACAACAGGGCCCGGCGCGAAGAAGATCCTGATTTGAACGGCAGCTGGTTTGAGCTCGTACAGAGCATGATTACGAAATACGGCATCCAAGAGGCGGGCGGATATTTACAACTTCGACGAGACTGGCTTGATGACATGTCGACTGGTACGGTAGCCACAAGTGCAGAGCGGCGCCACCTCACTAGTCTCATATTATCCAACCTCTTGCAAGTTGTGGGTTGTTTTGGGCAGCTGAAGAAAGCGTACAGGTGGCAAGTCGAGGACATGATGCGCGCTGGCATTACCATGTAAAGAAGGAAGACTGCCTTGCGGTGTTCAACATAGGCCTTCTCGTTACTATAACCATAAAAGCACACCATAAGAGGCTATCGCGGCGAAGGTCTCGTCCTTTTTGTTCCAGAGCGCGCGATATCTTACTTAGATATCAAGTTGCGTGCTCCTACGAGTGGCCTCATGTTGTGCTGATTAGCACCCGTTGGATTCGCTTTTACTACCTCAATAGTAGCGGTATCCATAGTTCCGAACCACGTATTAAAGCAATACGGCCCAAATGGATCAAGGGAGGAGTGGAGATGATTGACTTGTCGACTTGTACCGCATCGATCAGTCGTTGCAGATTGAGATTACACTCAAATCAATAGCGGAACCGGTCAACTGACGAAAGAGCCATATCTCGCTTATCAAGTGCTCTGGCCCACCGTACAGTTCGCTAACTTACCACAGAGTCCGGACAATCGAGAGATGATGAGCTCAGTGTTGTGTTGTCGCGTTTATCGCGTAACCTTCTCAGTAGAGGCTTAACAGTTGACGCGTTCGGCACCTGTTGTGAGAAGGAGCTTCTGTATACTCCAAACGCCGCGCAACCGTAACACTCTGTGGCTCCTAATATGGGAATGCGACATTACCAAACATATCTGGTTGACTACGTATTTACGGATTGTTACTACAAAAATACGTGTTTGCGATACGCAAGTCAACTATCAAAGGTATACCTATCGAAGGAGATAGAAATTTTTGCAATCACCATGGTAATCCACCACGAGGCGCCTAACAGCATAATCAACAGCCCTCTTAGTATTTCGTCTAAGGCACGATCGCCAGTGCTGCTCATTGCCGTTAGACATCTTTTCTGATGCTGACGACTGAGGGCTGAGACGAATGTGACGCAGCTGCAGAGACAAATCATGATTCCGATGATATTGTTACGGACGATTTCAGCTCGTTCTGATCACGAATTCAAGGCGAACAGATGCTCTCTAGGGCAGTAGTAAAAGATGTGGCTTACAAACAAACATTTTTAGACCGACCGAACAGACGTTTCCAACCGAGTGAAAGTACATACGTCATTCACATGTATGACTTCTTTAAAATCAGCCGACCTTACATTGTCTGGACACAAACCTTGAAGCAACGCTGAGTACGACTACCGATGAAAGGTTAACGGTCGGTAGTATAACCTTATACCGATTAATACAAATGACGAATTGATCTTGGCCAATGGAGCTGGCCAGACAAAAGGCCTTCCATAATACTGGCGACGATATCGCCAGATGAAACTACCCGCAATAATTTAGGCAGTAAAACATACGATATTGATGTAATTCGTATCGCCGAGTGTCCACGTGATTGTAGCAAGTGTAAGGATTTTGTATCAGAGTTAGACTAAAAAGCAATTAGAAATCTTCTTTTCACTCTTGCGACATCAGGCTTTCGTCTACCACCAATATCCAGAGGCTTATTCATCTCTCATCAACATTAGTATTCTCATTGGGTTTGCACTCATTGAACGCCTCCTGAGACCAATAAATGCCGTCCTTTACAAGCCGAGGCCCTTAGAAGTCAATTGTGAGGCTCTGCTTCATCGTCATTACTATCATTGAGACAGTAACTGTCAAGTTAGCGACGGGGACAGGAAGAAGACCGTTGTGTACTTGAATTGGCCGGCCGCCTTCGGCACAGTTTGCGGTCGCTCTTGCAAGGTGACGGCTCATCGACCTAAGACTGCACCGCTCACTCCACCTCATTTTCCGCGCCCACTATTGTGCTTGAATCTCACGGCTACATCTCCCGAATTAGTCCTGTAGAGGCCGGCCGCCCCGACTTGCCCGAGAAAGATTGCACTTGTTCTGCATGGAGATTGCTCGTTATTACGAGAAACTTCTCAACGTCCCAGAGTTGGGGTGCAACAGCTGTGATCGTCGGTGATATCGAGGGTGCTCAAAAAGTTAGTTCGTTTGTTTTCTATATGTCTTCTATACCGTAGAATTGCGATCATGGGCGGTGGATATTTTCCCTACAAGCACATTTTCACAAAGTTGTGACATGGCTACAGGTGGCACACATAAAATCCGCATTCCATAGTCTTTGTCTTGGACTGTTGAGAAGTCTGTCGGGCATCGCGGAGAATGATTAGGATTATTCGACTTTCTCGCAGGAAGCTCTGGCAGGCAGGCCGAAGCGAAATGATCAACCGTTTAATTAAATCACTGTACTTATCGTCGTATTTTATTGCTTAGTTGGCAATATTTCGTCGCCGTAACGCATGAAACTCGATGCTCACCAACTGGCAATAAGCTAGGACATCGCCAGACTTTTGTGGCCGGTGATACGCTATGCGATATAGTCAAAATCCGGCGATATCGCATCGTGTCCAGCCCTATTTCTCCTGTATATTGCATTCAGCAGGCAATTACTGTCTACTTTCGGCTGTCAGAGAGATCGAAAAGCACGTTAGCTGCCCATTTTATAAATGCTAAGCTGAAATTGCACGGTATTGACGCGTGTCGAAGAACTGATGGCGCCCCCGTGCCCTAAGTCAAAAGGTGCACAGTCTCTCACGTTAATATGGTGTACCCAAGAACCCAAAAAAAGTATTTGCGAATTTCTATCCACACCGCCACTTAACGCCATTTCAACTCAAATATATTTAAAACTGTTAGTAAACTTACCTTGGAAATTTGTCATTTGTTCATTAAGTCAAAAGTTTGGAGCGTGATTGTTGGTACTATTTTGGTGGTACTCATTATTCTCTACACTTTATAAACCACACACCAAATTTTAGGGGTTAACCAAAAAACCCTAAAATTTCGACTGACAGTGATCGGCCATTCAGCTGATCAACCCAGTGAGCGGATCAATATTTCGACCATTCTTTACAGTTTTCAGGGTTTAGGGTTCAAGTGTTATGTCCAACCTCTTTGCAACGCCAACATCGCCTGTTATTACTCGTTGCATCTAGAACTGGTGTTCCATAATTCTCTTCGCAATTCTTCCTGACGTGATGTACGCCGCTAACCTTCTACCTTCTACTGGTGTGAAAATAGTAATAGAAGAAATAATGATCTAGGAGCTTCGCGCTTCTTTGGCGTTGTACAGTGCCCTAGAGTTGTGTAAGTTGGTCATTTAAAAGTCACGGCCTGATAGATTGCTATTGCGCGCACTTCTTCATCCGATCAACTGCGACATCCGTTGAACTTTGGTGGGCTCACGGTGCGATATCTTAAATATATATATATTCTGTTGGAGATCGAACCTTTTTGTAATAATCTCGGTTTCCTTGATTATTGCTCGTTGTGATCATAACTTCGGGAGTAGATTTTAACTGCGATCCAAAATTGCGTACCCATTTCTCATAGGATCTTTGGAAGTTGATTCGAGCCGCTTGGTAAGCAGTAAATCGGCGTTTATCGCATGTCCACAACTCTAGGTCTTTACTCCTTCAGAGTCTGTCTGACTAGCCCTTGACCCACTGCTGAACCAGACTGACTAGAAAGGTAACCAGGGCAGCTATCTGCTCAGTCGCAAACGCTGGCGCACGTTTCACCTGATCAGAAAAATGTGGGAACTGAAGGACCTGCTTTCTTTTGTATGAACAGCGCCTCCCACGTCAGGCACACCTCCGGGTTAATAACAGATTCACTTGTTCATTGAGCAGAATGCTATTTTGCGAGGTTTTATTCCTTTAACTTCTTCCCTCGTAACCAAGCAACCACGTTCCCGCATGTCTTCTCCGTCACAAATTGCCAGTAACCCCAAGCTGGACCACAGGTTCGGATACAGTCAGCAAGATGCAAGATTCCGTGAAGGTTTGAATCTGAGTATAGATGTTCATAAGATTCCACGAAGTCACGGACTGCTCCTGCCAGCCATCGAAAATTGTGGTGGGCGATTGCCTGCTGTGTCCGACCGCGTATATATACTTGTCCTAACTTCCACTGAAGCCCTTCCATCAAGGAGTGGATGAACAAACAATTGTTAAAAAGTCAAACCAATTCTGAGAGCATTGGACAATAGAACTTCTCGTTTAATACAGGCATAATGTTCGCTGTTAGTGATCGCGTTTATAAAAGGATGATAAATAATGAGGGACGTAATATTTTGAGTGAGTTTTGCCGCTTGTTTTGCGGCTCGCGAACCGCCGGCGATATGCGGTAGCGCGCGTCAGACGTGCAGGTATTTGTTTTGTTGAACCTTGTTCTACCGCCTTCTCTGGCTCTGTTCCCTACTACAACCAACAACTCCACTAACAACGTCAAATCAGCCATCATGCCTAGAAAATCTCCAATATATCTTACATACGGCCTCCAGTAGACGGTAATCTACATGATACCAAATGCGATTACATATTAATAACGCGGATTATGCTAACTTCTCCCACACGCCAGCGGACGGAACGCGGTGCGGAGACCGCACGGAGCCGGCCAAATCGGCAATAAGGCGATCTTAAGGTACCTAAGCGTAATATTACAAGGGCGGCGCAGGATATTCGCGTAAGTGGGGCCATTGAACGGATGAAATGGATGTTGCTAACTTGTCGGTATAGAGCTACTTGGACAGCTTTGATGAGCTGCTTTATCTAAAGGCCGTAGGCGCCGCGGTACCTGCAGATCATGATACAATCATTTCGCTAGGTTACCATCACTTTTGCAAGCCACTTTTTATTCCTGTGGGTGTCCAATCCGGATGTGTGAACTTTTAGAGCTAGAATTTCCTATACTGTCTCTTGCCGAGTGCCAATGGGCATCAGTTGTATTTTTTGTCCGGATACTTCCGAAGTGTGCACCGTAGTGTCCATAATGGTAACCATCCGAGCGCGGGGTATCAGGTTTCCATTGTGGATGATCTCGAAGATGATGACGATGTCGAAGATGAACGACTGCCAGAGGAGCAGAGCGAACCGACGGATGCAGAACTCTCTGATGTATCGCAAAGAGAAGACGACGGAGTCGAAAATCATATTGTTTAAAGGTTATGAGTTCGCGATTTAGAGAGGTATTAACGATGACTAGAGCCGCAATCAATGCAAGTTTCGGCCTCAAATTTGCCAGCAATCTTATAAGGCTCTCACAGCCACGCGAAAAGTTAAAGATATTACTTCTAGTTATATCGCAATCGCTAACGGCAGTCTCATTCATCATAGGTAGCGGAGTTCCAAGAGAGACAAACAGCTCGCCAATCTAGCGTGGGCTAGAAGGGTCAAGCTGGGCCAGTCTCTTCTAGCGAAGCGTAATTTGGCATAGGGGCCTGCCGCGTGCTTTTTACCGTTGCTCTGTTGCTCTGTTGCTATACTTCAACAAATGTGTAGTAGTAATAAATGGTACAAGCTGCTCTTGTAAACTGTTGTAGTGACTCCCGTCGAGTGACTGTCACAGAGAAACTCGCTATGTAGAAATACTGCAGAGGGTCCTGTGCGGCAGCAGAGTAACATCAATCAAGCGACTCTGTCCAAACTGGTTTGCCTTGCATGGGCTTTGCTATTTACCTTGTTCACTGACTCGCTCCGCTGAGCCGTCAGCGCGACGAACACAATTTGTAGGAGAGGCTCTGCAAACTGCCAACAGAGCGGCTCCGACCAAATATCAGAGTACGGTCTGTGCTATAAGAGGGGGCGTAGTGAAGGAGACATCGTACAAACGCGCCGCGCTTCTAATCCTGAAAATTTCGGGTTTTATGGGCCAGAATTGCTAAGAGAATTCGTCCTTCCTTACTTGGATCGTTTTGAGCCATGGTCAGTACGTTATAAAAAGTTGGAGCACAAGACACGTAAAAACATAAAGAGGTGATCCGCTCGCTTGGTTGATCGGCTGGATGGATTTCACCTTATTCTCTAGTAGGAAATGTTATTCCATAAAATTGGTTCAGGGTTTCGGGTTCACTTTAATTATTACACCTGGCCTCACACTTACGCAATCAGTTGCAGATCCCTACGCCGGGCAGAATCCAGGGTTAGGGAGTATTTGGAAATATGGCCGATTTCCTCGGGATTTTCGGTTTTTGGGTGGATGCACCATACCTCGACCGCAGAGCTTGAATACGCGTCGCTGCACAAACACAATAGCTGTCGGTTAGCGGTTCTACATGCTGAGTGGCCATGCTAGCAAGTTGCGAAACCAACCAAATGTGTTGACATCCGCCGGTGGCAGTGCGGCTCAAATGTCATTAGGGTCTGGTTAACAACCGTCGAAAAGTATATGCGCACTTTGAAACGATAGCGATCCTGTAACCAACATTACCTGGCAATTCACAACCTAGTATTAGCTTATTCTTGGAGACTTCTCTTTCGACAAATAACCTTGTCTTACATGATGTCGTCTGCTGCATCGACTACAGCCCATATGGAGTCTGATCGCAAGACTTGCGAAGACTCGTCGGATTTATCAGAGCTTGAAGAGTCGCTGGACAGCGAAGGAAGTGGCGACAATAAATTTGAGGAAGAAAGTGTCCCAGTAAATAAGAATGTGGAGAGTGTTGAGAATGTAAACTCAGGCTCATCCGATGAAGAAGGGGAAGATGACGATAATGATGATGATGACGAAGATGAAGATGAAGACAATATCGATGTTGAGGATGAAGATGACGCCGAGCGAAGTTCAGCGGAAGAAGAAGATATAGTTGACATGAAAGATGATGGAGATGCAGATTACGGGGAAGATACGAGTTACCTATCCAAGATGAAAGGCGTCAGGTTAAAGACCGTGTCGGACGATGACATTAATGATAATGATAACGATGTCGATGTCGATGTCGATGACGATGACTTAGATGAGGATGACGATCAAGAGAACAATGAGAGCGATGATGAAAGTTTGGAGATAGATGAAAATGGAGACGAAGCGGAAGACGAGGTGGATGTTGCAGGGAACCCGGACATAGAGGCTGAGCAGGAAGAGGACGATGAGGAAGAGACAAATAGGGAGAAATCCGCACTGGCATTAGAAGAGGAGGAGGACGAGCAGGATATAGGAGAGGAGTCGGAGGAGGACGAAGACGAAGAAGAAGATGATGATGGTGATGGTGACGATGAAGAAGTTGGAGGAGGAGGAGAAGAAGAAGAAGATGATGATGATGACGATGATGATGAAGAAGAGGAAGAAGAAGAAGATGAAGAAGAAGAGGAAGATGAAGATGAAGAAGTAGCCGAAGAAGAAGGAGACGAGGAAGGAGACGAAGTAGTAGTAGAAGAAGAAGAAAACGACGACCAACAACAAGAAGAAGAAGAAGAAGAAGACGAAGAAGAAGAACAAGAAGAAGAGGATGATGATGATGATGACGATGAGCAAGAAGAAGAAGAAATGGAACAAGGAGAAGAAGAAGAAGAAGACGAGGAAGAAGACGAAGACGAAGAAATAGATGAAGAATTAGATGAAGAATTAGAAGAAGAAGAAGGAGAAGAAGAAGATGATGAAGAAGTAAACGAAGAAGACGAAGAAGACGAAGAAGTAGATGAGGTGGAGGCCTCACTTGCGGATGAGCATTACAGCGGTCGATCCAAGCGACACGTACCAAGTTCAAGCTCCAGGCGGCAGAGCACTCAGAGGTCTCTACTAGGTTCTAAACGGCCGTTCAATAAACCAACCTCGGATATTGAGAGCGAGGCTAGTGACATGGTTTTACGTGATAGCGAAGGAGCGGATGAGGATCAAGACAATTACTTAGAGACTGATTATAACGCTACCGACTATTCCCGACTGACAGAACGGCAAAGAGCACGATTGATGGATGAAACATTGGAATTGCAAGAATTACCGAATGGTATGGTAACAACTATCAGAAGCTAAGTATATGCTAACTACGGCTAAGAGGGAACAAAGAAGAAAATCTTTACTGAGGATGAACTCATGCTCCGACGTACAGAAACTGCTCGGAGGCGAAAGAATTTATCCGAGAAACGACGTGAGGAAGAGAAGGTATTGTGCATAAATGTTTGCTTGTTACGACTGGCGCTAACCGTGCAGATGGACACAATCAATAGGCTGCTGAAAAAGCAAGCCCCAAAACGGAAGGGCAAACTAAAAAGTGCAATTGTTAGTCCCGGAACGCCTGCAGCGGATGACGAGTTGGATACTCCATTCCCACCCACCACGGAACGATATTCGACAACGCACATGTACCGATGGGTATCCAGCCAGACTGGGATAGTCTTGGGCATTCCAGAGAGTTTGGTCCAGTAGTTGTACGATAGCAGATGCATATGCAAGTTTCTAATCTGATCTTGACGTTGACATACTGGGAACCGCATCACAATTTTATCACTCCGCTTGCTCTAAATGCCAAACACGAAAACATCCGAATATCTATATACAACGCCAGCGACGTCCGATGCGCTCGACCATCTACAACTTAAGTTAAAAAAAATTTAAAAAGAAAATTTATGCATAATGCACGAGATTACCCACCCCCCTGATCGATCAACGAGTGTTAATGCCGAATATAAGGTTTCAGCAAACGCAACCTCTCAACAGCTTGCTCAAGGTAATCATCCGTTTTACAGACTGCGAACCGGAGATAGTTTTCTGCAAGATGCGCGTGTTCCGGAAGATAGAACTCAGTCGGCGGAATGGCGACGACACCGATCTCTTTGATAAGCCAATAGGCTATTTGGAAATCTTTTGCACGGCCAACAGTGACATCTTCTGGAAACTGGTAGTCGTCTGGAATCTTGACCTTGGAAAAGTTCACAAGAACGAAATAGCCACCTTCAGGGTCAGTATACGGGAGACCTAGCTCGTCCCAGATTTGGTTAAATATCCTAAACTTTTGTTTATAAGCTTCGACGTGGTCCACAAAGAATGTGTTCTCTGCC
Source organism: Lipomyces doorenjongii (assembly GCF_038497915.1). Lineage (NCBI taxonomy): Eukaryota > Fungi > Ascomycota > Lipomycetes > Lipomycetales > Lipomycetaceae > Lipomyces > Lipomyces doorenjongii. The sequence goes on along the minus strand of NW_027118139.1, from coordinate 14,110 downwards.
TTTGCGGCCTCCTGCAAAGCGACAGCAGTTGCCTCTTGAAGTGGACTGTTCACGGCGAAGCAGATCTACAGACGTTAGAAAGATATCTTGGCCAGCGTAACTGGCGTCATACGTACTCTTGTGTGCGCGGCGGAGACGTACTTGATGAGCTCAGCGTCGCCAATGAGCCAGCCAACACGCCAGCCTGTGGCACTGAATGTCTTTCCGGCAGACCCCACGGTGAGGGTCAGCTGCTGGAGTTCAGGCGACAAAGTCGCTATACGGGTGAATGGTTTGTAGTAGAGGCGGTCGTACTGTTCGTTGTTAGCATATACGTTTGTGGGCAGGAGTTACAGACGTACAACTTCGTCGGATAGGACGATGATGTTGTTCTCGACAGCAATCTGGCCAATCTTTTCGAGCTCTTCGCGCGAGAAGACTTTTCCGACCGGATTGTGGGGCGAGTTGACAACAATCATCTTTGTACGTGGCGATATTTTGGAGTGCAAATCTTCAAAGTCAACCTTCCACTCGGACGATGAGACGGTGCGGACGTCGTTGTCGGGCGGCGGCACGAGAGGCACATAGACGACCTTCCCACCGGGGAGCTGGATATTGGAGATATACTGATCGAAGAATGGCTCGAAAACAACGACCTCATCGCCGTCGCTGAGGAAAGCAGTGAATGCAGAGAACATGCCTTCGTTGGCTCCGCTTGTGACGACGACCTCGGTCTCCCAGTTGATCTTGCGACCAAACGAGGGCTCGTAGGCAGCAGCAAGAGCTTTCCGTAGGGACTGTCGGCCTTTAGTATGCGAGTATTGGTTACAGGATACGTCGTTGAGCGCGTCCTGGGCGGCATGGATCGCGAAGTCCGGAGGGTTGTAAGAGAAGAATCCCTGGCCGAGGTTGAGGACAGGGAACGGCAGCGAAGCTTGCGCTTCGGCCGCAGCCTCATTCACGATTGTCCACACGTCCTTAGCCTGACCTGCGATCTTGGGCGACGGCTTGGGCAGCGTGACTGAAGTCGTCTTCGGGCCTGCGGTTGATGCTATCGTGATGCTCGAGGTCATGGTTCGGCTTGGGCGTATTCGGGACGTTGCGAGACCGTTGGCGAACGGCAATAATAGAAGAGCACGGGTGGGAGAGGACTTTTTCAAGCACGCAAACACTAGTGGGGAAGGTAGCATGCGAGAAGCGTGTCGCGATCCCGCGGCCGTCTCACAATCTTGGTTGATGACTTGCTCGGGGCCACCCCACGAACTTTTATCCCGTGCAATGACGAAACTTGTTAGGCAACAAGCGTTTTCGCACTTGTACCCTCTCTCATCAAGTCTTGACTCTGTCTGGGCCCTATCAATGCAAGCATTGTCACACTTGCGCGGCGCATAACCCTTACCCAACGACATATGGAGAGCCGTGGTAGTCTCAGCTTGTCACCAATGGCGATCGCAGTTTACAGTCACGACAGCGCGGGGATCACTCACAGCGCAGCAAAAAGCATCAATAACAATGGCACCAACAAGATTATAGAGATATTCATCACGCCGATCGTCAATATGCCGTAAATTGGAGCCAATTATCTTACTGTACAAAATAGAGAAAAAAACAACTACTTGGAACGTATCACTGCCTTCGGTCGGCGGGACCGTGAATTTGATGTAGAAGAACCATTTGCATCTTTCTCCGCATCATCGCTTCCCTTCCATGACCGCCATCCTTCAAAATCAATTAATGCCTGCATGCACCCCCACTGCAGTCATCAGCACTCGCAAGCCAACGTAATTTAATTGCAACAAAATAAAACGTACCTCCGTGATCTTCCGCTCTAGCCAGACCAAGTTCACCGGCTTTGTCAAAAAATCATTGCATCCAGCTGCCAATGCTTCCCGCCTATCACTATCCAGCGAGCTCGCAGTTAGAGCAACGATAATAACAGGACTCTTAAATCGGTGGGGTGGCAGCACATCATCTTCTTTTATATTTCCAGCATCCTCATCCACAAACACTCCAATCCTATTCCGCCGTTCTAACCGTCTGATTTCTTTCGTCGCCTCGATCCCGGACAAAACAGGCAGTTGGATATCCATTAGCACCAAATGGTACCCACCCTCACGCCACTTCTCAATCGCCTCTCTACCATTCTTAGCGACACCTGATCGGATCCGTCGTTTCCGCATGAATGTCTCCAGAATTTTCTGGTTAATTATATTGTCCTCGACAATAAGAACCTTTACCGGTGGCACGACTCCGTCGAATAGTAATCCGCTGCCAAGTGATACCTGCTGTGATGCCTTTTCTCTATGCCGTGAGCTCTTTTCCTTTAAGCCAGTTCCGTTTACTGATTTCTCATCCGAATTATCTTTCTTCTCTGCGGTGTCCGCCTTAGATTCTTTGATATTGGTGTTGATTGGCGTAACCGTTGTCTCTCTTTCAACGTCGGATGAGTCTCTCGCTGCAGATGATGCACTATCTCCTTCGTACCGTGTAACATTTTGCAATGGGGATTTGACATTTACATGACTTTGAGTCTGCGTCTGCTGCGTAGGTGTCACCGTACCAGAATGTGAATGGGAATGCTGGTGATTATGTGACGGCGGATGTGGATGGGGTGACGCTGTTCGATGCGGCGATCGCGCTCGGCCAACTCGTCCCTCGTCATCAACAACGCCGCGCGTGCCGGCTGAGTGAATGGCGCGTGCATCAACATGCTGCTGGATCGGCTGCGGCTGCGGCCGAGATGGTCCAGGATGCGATGGGGGTTGCGTACTGATCTGAGGTGTCATCGTCGAGGACACAACGATTGGGATACTGACAGGACCACTTGCACCAGACCTGCCGCTTGCCGGGCTGCCAGTCTGCTTGCGATGGACATGGCCGTGGGATTGCCGAAAAGAACCGTGCTGAAGCAAATATGGAGGCGCGCCATACGGGTCCGCACTAGATGCACGTTGTTGTTGATCCAATACTTCCAAGCCATGCCGATTGCTCTGAAGATGATACGTCGCCTCATCAGGCAATGACTGTGTGGATTGAGCGTGAAATATGTCAGGAATGTGCCCTCTCAAAAATTCAATGTCGTCATCTGAAATAACCCCTTCTTGAGGCGTCAGCACACCAGCGATGGGGACTCTATTGTGAGATGCCACAGGGATAATATCGTCAGGAACTTCGACCAGAAATGCATCCTGCATACTCATCCCGGTTGGAAAGAATTTTTCGAGAAGTGCAAACACAACCTCGTCCGGTTGCAGAACGCGATCATCCTCCTCACTTGGACTTCCAGGCTGGTGTGTATGTTGCTGCGATACAATATGAGGATCCAGAGCAGCGGCCAGCTCTCGCCTGACGGTGTCGCCTCTTCGCTTCCGTCTTCCGTGCGGTGAGTGCTGTCCCGATGGTTGGCTAGCATGTGACATACGGATTGATATGTCAGGAGCGTCATGGGTTCGTCCTAGAGACGTAGCATACTTGCCGATTAGTGCTGTTTTCAAGTCGTCCACTATGTCTGATGCAGAGACAAGGATTGTAGTGGCAGCGCCATGCGGCCGCCGGACCCAAATTCTTTTGCGGTCCATGTATTACTGCGAGCAGTGTGCGAAAGCGATAGAGTCTGATTGTGAACGGAGCTACTGGAGAGGAAGCTGAGGTCGATGACGGCGTGGGAGCAGGACCTTCAGATCATCATACATAGAGCAAACGCACAAATAGCAGGCGTCGCATACACAAAATCATTTGCATATGCAATCCAAATGCAGTTCCTTATTAAATATCTCCACGAAACGAATACACTCAAGATGCTATCAGATGCAAAGTGGAGCGAAGCCAACGTAATCGGCAAGTGATGGCCAGAGCGGAGCGAGTCTGCCACTGGGCAGTGAGACTAGTTGCTGATGTGATCTCCTGAGCACTTCGGTGTGATGCTGAGGACGTGTGCCGCGCCGCACGATTTACTAATTGTAAATAGTTAATTTAACTTATACATAATGTATATATAATGATGAAAGTAGAATTTCAGCAGGCGCATTCAGACTCGCGTGCCAGATACCGCCGATCATTCACAAACACATGATAAGGATTTTTGCTTATCCTCACCCCGAGGCATCACGTCAACTTGTGTTTATTCATCGGTTTTCTCAGCTTCCTGCTCCTTCAGAACCGTAATTAAACCATAACCATAAGTTATGCGTTACGACAGATACAGAAGATACCTCTTTGATCATCAGGAAGAGAATGATGCGATTGTGATTGCAATTATTGTCTCGTCATTCCGCTAATGTGAGGCGGAACCGTTCTTATCTCACCCGCCCTGTTTCTTCATTCCCCCAACAAGAGTCCGTGGCAGATACTACGTGATTCCTGATGAGAAGGCATCTTGACGACCGGGATGAGTCAGACAATTTCCAAGTACGTCTTATTTTACATTACGGCTTCCGACATGCGTGGAATAGCGCGACGACATGTCCGTCAATGCGAAGGCAAGCTGTCTGAAAGTTCTTTTGATGCTGGTGGTGCATTAGGACTAGTTTTGCATTGAAATTCACCAATAGCACAGTTCACTGTAGCAAAAAGAATTGGAATTACCATCAGTTCGAGTTTCTAGTGCAAGTCACGAAGACAAGCATTCCAGAAGCCCAGATAGTGTAGCCTACGACGGCAGAACTTCAGGCTTTGACACTCTGGGTTCCCAATCGACTGGGGAAAACTGACCAATTGGATAACCGTCCGTCGAATGGCGGCGACATCGCGGGAAGCTCTGCAGTTCTCTGCCCAGCAGTCCTCGTAGCTAGACAAGATCGATTTAAGGACGCATGGAGAACTACAAATAAACCTTACAGATCCACCACTTACTCCATTTTGCGGAAAGCTGCGGGCTTCACATTTTCGATAGCATCAAGTAATGCCGGTCGTGGAATGAGAAATCGTGCGAGCCTTCCCGGCGAGCACGTTTGGAAGCTCTCATGCCGCTGAGTCGGAGCAAGACATGGTAATATTATGAGTGGACAGCTGATGGACGGGTCAAAATCGTATGAGGAGGTACAAGTGAAAGAGCGTCTGGAGGAAGCAACACGTCAAAATATATGTGCCGACGTTAGCATTCAGTCAGGCTGGCCTTGAGTCTCTTGAAGGTCTGCGGTTCTGCTAGCTTGTGGGCTCCAAGGAGAGGGTAATTCTGTGAAGTGTGGAAAATTTGGCTGGCGAGAAGTCGGTTTTTGGGAGTTACCCTGTCTAGTGTACTAGGCACAAGTTTTGCAAATCGACAGTTGTTTCTATCCTTCATACTGCCGATCTCGACACGATCTATTGAAACTTTTTTTGGTGGATCAATTTTTTGGTGGATCAATTCGGCTCCCGGTGAGTCTAATATTACGTGTGGAGCATGGCTTCAGTCGAGCCACGAATACAGACGGCTGGCTCTACGCCATCGGATGAACAACCGGTCCAGCGGCGGTTCATGGGCCGCAAAGGTAGAGTCAATCCAGGCGGGTCAAAACAGGTCATGAGTAGGTGCATCGCTGTTTTTTGTATCCAATGACTACTAAAGCGAGGAATTAGCCATGAGGACGCCGCGCAAGTCAAAAGTGCCCCTCCTCAATCGAATTCCATCAGAAATTCTCTACGACCAAGATCTTAATCTTGCTATTACCTCACTGCTACCTTCCAACTATGACTTCGAAATACATAAGTGCATATGGAATATCCGACGGCATAAATATACCCGCGTCGCATTGCAGATGCCTGAAGGACTACTCATCTTTGCCTGCGTGATTTCAGACATCATCGAGCGATTTGCGGGGCATGAAGTATCTTGTGTGATTATGGGCGACGTGACGTACGGTGCCTGCTGTATCGATGATTTCACTGCCAAAGCTCTAGGCTGCGACTTGCTGATTCACTATGCGCATTCGTGTTTAGTCACCGTGGACGTGACCGAGATGCGTGTACTCTACGTTTTCGTGTCGATCACAATCAACGAGCAGCATCTCATTGACACTCTGAGAGAGAACTTCGACCGTGGCACGCGCCTCACACTGGTCGGCACAATCCAGTTCAACGGAGCTTTACATGCGGCGCGGAACGCAGCTTTATCGGCACCGGACGAGGTAGGCTTGGAATTACAAGTTCCACAGATCTCGCCCTTGTCCCGTGGCGAAATCCTCGGATGCACGTCTCCACGGATAGATCCATCTGCTACAGACGCAATTGTCTATGTAGGGGACGGTAGATTCCATCTCGAGGCAGCGATGATACAGAACCCAGGCATTGCAGCTTACAGATACGATCCTTATTCACGAAAATTCACCCATGAGAAATACGAGCATGAAGAAATGTTACATGTCAGGAACGATGCCTTACAAGCTGCCAAATCCGCGAGGCGCGTTGGAGTGATTCTCGGAACACTTGGACGTCAAGGAAATTACGCAGCATTCGACAAGATTCGAGAATACTTAGCCAATCGTGGAATCGACTATACGCTGCTCTTATTATCGGAGATATTTCCGCAAAAGCTAGCTGAATTCGAGCATTTGGATGCCTTCGTGCAGGTCGCCTGTCCGCGACTGTCTATCGATTGGGGATATGCGTTCGCCAAGCCACTGTTAACTCCTTACGAGGCATGCATCGCATTCGGAGACACTGAAATGTGGAGTGCATTGGAGGACGTCGTCAGCGGACGGGGTGAGGGCTACCGCATGGACTATTACTCAAAGGATGGACTAGGACGAACGCCCGCCAAAATGCTGCGATAAAGTTTCAGTAATCACCGGCATTCGGACGGCGTCGTTTCCTTAGAACATTATCGATGCTACCCATGAACTATAATGTAATATATATGTATACAATACAATCAATAAACAATAGCAAAATATGGAACGCAAAACACTACTCACTCCAACCTCGAAGTATGCACAAAATGATTGACCATAACATAATACATACACAACCGGCGCACGTAATGAGTCCAATACTCCGATGTAAGTATACTCTCTCGCCTACACGCGTAGCGAAATGCCTCGATTTCATGATAACCATCCGATAATATAAGCCAAAGCCAAATATATGTAACTGATAGCAAAGCAAGAACGAAGATGTAGTAGAACACCGATCACGCCAGACGCAACAAATAGTGCTTATAAAATCAAGTTATCGCAACAAAAGCAAAGGAATGTAGAAGACAAAAACTAATGACAATATTCTCACTTCCGCCTTATCGTATATCTACTAATGCCGACACGCACACGCACTAAGTAAAACTTCAAGATGTGACAAAATAAACCTTATGACATGTAAAACGAGACCCAAACATACATTTTTATTTGCATCACTAATAATTCGCGCCGTACTGATGATCAAAAACAAAAACAATGACCATGTTGATGAATAAAATATCCGCTGAATGAATTCCATGCGACCCATTATGAGAAAATTTAAACGCCGGTGCCAATACCCATACCAATACCCATACCGCCACCCAAATTAATAGGCTGCGGTTGTTGGACTTGTTGCTGCTGAGACGACTGCAGATGCATTTGCGACGTCTGTTGTGGTGACGGATGTACTTGAGCAGACGCTTGCTGCTGCGGAACTTGTTGAGATTGATGTACTCCTTGGGCAGGTATGATGGATGTCATAGGTAAAGCAGCCATTCCACCCAGTTGGCCAGGTGCACCAGATGGAGGTTGTGATTGTCCTTGCAAATGCTGATGGTGGTGTTGAGGATATAGGTTTCCATTTGGAGCTGACCCACCATTGCCTTGACTAGTACCGGCAGAATTACCACCACTACCACTGTTATTACTATTCGACCGCACCCCAAGCGGATTCTTGGAAAATGACAGACGGATACCGCCCTTGACACTATTCGACAATCCACGGCCATACAGCTCAGTCAATGCTCGTGTAGCATACGCAACATCCTCGAACTCAACAAAGCACATTGGTCCGTTCATTTTGGTGCGGAAACAGAGACGCTTATAACCACGTTGCCGGCTGAATAGTGCTTTCAGCTCGTCCTCGGAGGTGTTCATAGGCAAGTTGCCCACATATAAAGTATTACACGGCGGATTCTGGTCGGCTGGGTTTGCCGGTGGTAGCACCCGCCCTCCGTTCTGCAGTGCATGGAGAGACGAAGTTGATGGAGCAGATCCAGTACCTTGCGGAGTAGCTGGCTGTGACGCCGCCGATGCTGCCGTCGAACCAGCTGGTGTCAATGTCGAGCTTGGAGTCGCCGGTGCCGTACCTGGAGTCGGAAATGCTGGCGGCTGGCTTGGATTCAATGAAAGATTGCTGAAAGCACGAGTAGGAACCACCGACGTGCCCGTGTTGCGTCGTACACGGTCAGGCTGTTGCCACTGCTGCTGCTGCTGCTGCTGCTGTGGAACCGGTGGCGGCACTTGAGGAGGCTGGCCTGGAATTTGCGGTGAGGTCGGAGCGCCATTTGCTCGCATCCATGACAACGGATCCTTCACGATGTCTTCGTACTCTTCGTTATCACGACCAGCCGACTCTAGCAACATAGACTTTCCACTAACTCGTTGCAATTCCCCAGGAACACACGAAAATGTCCCTCGTGGCGAAGTAGATGATGGTGTAAACATATTAAGATCCTGATAAAATTCCGGTTCAGGTGCAGACGGAACAGCCGCTGGTGACGTCGGCGAAAGCGGCTCGAACGGGAAGTTAAAGCGCGACGATGACTTCCCAGCAGATGATGACGGTCCAGGAGGTCCAGCAAGCGATGACAATCCAGTGAGTCCAGAAAACGACGAGACAGCCGAGGCAAACGGCGCGACCGCAGAGACGCCAGACGTGGCAGGAAGCTGTGAATATGTGAGGTGCGACGGCGCGCCTGAAACGGAAGAGTGATGCGGCAGATGATGCTGATCAAACGAGGACGGCAATGCAGACTGCAGCTTCAACTCTGGAAACTCGCATTTAATGGGCGGATAGTAATGCGGTGACGAAGCGGACGAAGATGTGCCCGTGCTGCTGGCGCCATTGCTTGGGCCTGAGACAGGCGAGCTTCCTGAATTGGGTTGATCGCAAAACAAGTCTGACCGCGAATCTAATACATCATGCGCTTCAACAGTCGCACTGTAGCTCTTAAAATACGCTATTCCGATTAGCGACGACCGGCCAACATAGTCATCCTGCGGGACATGGACCAACTCGCTCGTAATGTAATCTTTCGCAAACGTGAAGATCAGATTGAACTCTCTTCTTGATAAATCTCTTGGTAAGTTTTTAACACGTAACGGAAATGACGCGCTGTTTGGAGGCGACGACGTACTGCTGCCTCCATTACTCGCACTCACTGATAACGGTAGCTGTGCATTATCAGGAGGTGACAAAGGTTGGTATGTTGCCAGTTCAGGAGAAAAAGATGGAGCTGGCATGTGCCCTATAGATGTTATCCCCGGTGATGGCATTCTATGATAGCCGTGTTAGAACGTATTGGAACCGCAGGATATTAAAAGCCAACCTTACTCATTCAATATAATTCAAAGCTCTAGAATCAAACAATTACGCGCGCTATTTGCAATTGTAGACATAAAATGAGAGATGTATGAGGATGTGTGTATCCGAGAAACTTGAATAGTATGCGGCGATCTGCAGGGTTAGGTTAGCAATGTGAGTCGCGATGAGCCCGATGGATTTGACGTATGGGTTAGGGCTGAAGTAAGAAGGCATAGGGTTAGGATGACGCCACGTACCAGTATTTCAAATATTTGCAGACCTTTGGAGCAAATAAAAATATATAACGCTTTTAATTTGCGATCTGGAGTGTTGACCACGTCGATCTGACAGGCAGAGCTGATGGCGGCTTTCGACTAGTGCTGAGACGTCGGGTCTACCGTAACTGTGGGAGCGTAACGATAATAATTCACAATCAAGTCGAAACGGAGGTGGCAGAGACGTAGGAGCTATACAGGGACCGTAATATAAAACACGCCTTTAATAGAAATGATTATGCGTGGTCTCTAAAGCTGGTGTGTGAGGCGCGCAGAACCGACGCTCGGATCCGGCCGAATGAAGATGTACAGTTCCAACTGTTGCAAAACAATAAATCTGATGGCAGCCGACGACTTGCAGTAGGCAATTTCGATGAGATCAATAAGATGTTGCGAATTGTTGAACGGGGGGGAGAATGCGCTGAATGAGGACGGGGAAAATTGCGACGAATTCAATATACCGATCAAAGCACTGGACAAGGCCGGATCGAATCAAATACTGGAAGTCAAACGCAAGGCAAATTAAGGATTAAAGAAAGAAATGACTATTTCCGAAGAAAAGAGCCCAAGAAAGATGGAAGGAGTACAGTTGGCAAGGAAGACAACAAAAGGGAGCGGAGAAGAATTGATGAGCGAGAGCGAGACTCTAAGGCGAATGAAGAGGACTTAGGCGCGAGAGCAGAGGTCGCGAAACGTCCACGCAGATGCTGCTGAACTTTAGTATTAAGTGAGGGTTGGGGCAACATTCCCTGACGGGTACTGGCACCCAGGCGCGGTAACGACTGTACCACACCTTGAAGCCGCGCAGAGGTGAGCGAGCGCGCGGGTCTAGGCCCGGGTGATGATTGTGACGATTCACTTAGAGAGCAAAAAGCTTATTTGCACCACCATGCCTAATTTGGCCTAGAGTGCTCCAGAGAGAGACGCGTCACGCTGTTATGTTGCTTGTTCTTGTTGCCCTGGCGATTTTTTGCTTACTCAGCCTCACCACGCTTTAGTGTTGTTGCGAGCCACTGTCGCAAAATCCGGATCCGGTCAAGCACGTGCAATCTGTGGTTAGGTCAGAGGCACAAGTATACGCCCCAGAACAGCAGACGGCTGGAGCCGGCCATCTAAGCGATAACCTGGGGTGCGGCAGTGCCCGGTATCTTTGTGTATGAACACTCGGGCGCGATGGCCATACTGTAATACAAGAACCGTCGGCGAGCGCCGCACTCGCTCGGTGCAACTATTGAACCACACAGTGTCAGATATTCACCTTTATCATCAGATCACACGTACTTGCTACTGGCTGCTGCTGGACACAGAGAACCGTGACCACGACTCAACAACGATCGAGTCGATAATAGCGACTTCATCGACCTTCGACAGGAGGCCGAGTGGCCGGCCACAACCAGTAGACTCCGATGTCCCGGCCGTGCGAACAGATATGCACGGGTGGGAATCGCCAGATAGTAACGTCCGCCATAGGGTCAGGGTTATCCTCTTACGCAGCAGGCCCCTTGAACCATCGGTCTGTCACCTTTCCGCTTCCGGAATAGTGCGCTGCAATAGCGTTATAGCGTGCAAATTCTATGAGTGCCTGTGCTCCGGTCTCCGCCAATTCCCTAGCCTCCCGGTACGTTGCAGTCTGGCTCTTCCACGTGCTCGTGCCACGATAAGTCTCTAACTTATGCCGTATTTCACCTACGATACGACTACACCTGATTTGCCCTGACCCACGAGCTTGATTCTTCCTGTCTTGGGTAACTGAGTACAGGTATTTTAGATATATTTGCAGCTTCGTAAGAGCGTCGCCATGCGGCGGTCCCGTCCCTGTTTCCTAGTCGCAGCCGGATTCGACAGCATGTGCGCCTAATGGCTCCTCCGTCTGGGTGTTGACAAATGGATACCAATATTTCAAGAACTCATTCCATTGTTCACTGACTTGCTCGGTAACCTGCGTTCGTGATAAGGGAGGTCTGGCAATTAATTCCTGGAAGGCGGAACCTGCCGATCTCATAAGTACTATCCATTAAAAGGGGGGTTCATCCACAGCGCGGAATTGGCGATTGAGAAGTTCAAAAATTACCCTAACCATTTACACAAACCCCTCAGTAGTGATTAGTTTTGATTGAAACCCTATTTTCCATGCGTTTCGTTTTTTTTCGTTGTTTCTTTATGCGCCCTAACCCACTCTGAATCGTTTTGCCGACCCCTGTGCTCCGCGTGTTGGACAACATCTAACCAATACGCGTCACCAGCTATCGTCATGAACCCTAATAACAAATTCTCTGATTTGATGAGCGATATGAGCGATCCCGTCCCTCTGAAACTTATAGTTAATAATGCGGTTCCAGCTGCAACTACGGAGGGAACTCCTGCAGGTCGCGACCACGCTCAGGGTGGCAATGCAGCGATACCAATAGCGCTGCACCTCCAGCTCCGGAAGCTTTTGACAACAATTAATCGGAAGCTCGCATTTCGGTCTCTGCTGTGATGCAAACACCTACGCCGTCAACGTTCAGCAAGAAGAGAAGTGCCAAGCAACCTTTGAGAAAAGAATTCGAAACGGCGTGCTGTCGACATGGGATCAGGTTCCTCATGGTGGTGACGACGATGATGAACCCGAAGCAAAATTGGCCATGAATTGGTGATGCGGGGAGGTAAGCATACCTCCGAGTCATGTGGTATGAGAATAACGATACTATCCGAGACTTCTCGCAAATCTCGCTTCCGCATAGCCCTCTTCGGACAAAAAGGAGATGCCTCTGTAGGACTTAAAAAGGAGGATATCTTTTAGGAACTTGTCCCGCTTCTCCTCGCTGGAGTGCCCGTCTACGAACTACATATTCTCGATCATCAAAAGTGATAACTGCTCTTGTGAGCGCGGTATCATAACCCGATCAGACAGGTAATATTTCTGCGAGGCGTGTACTGCAAATTTGCGCAATGTCTTCATTTGAGTGTTCGAAAGGTAGTTATCTAATTAGTCATCTACCGCAATCTCTTGCCCGGCTTCGCGTAACAAGTAAGCAATAACAAGCATTTCTCTACAGTCTTCCTCAATCGCTGTGTGTTTGCTAGAAAGCTTGATGCCGTACAGTTAATTTCATTAGCCATACCTTCCAGACTTGTCGAGTGTCCCTTCCTTCCGACGCTCTGCACGCAGCATTAATACTCTCTCAATAGCATACTCGACGTCTTCGCGACAGGGCTGTAGGCGGATAGGCGGATAGGCGGATATGGCGGACAATTAAGTATATTCTCCGAAAAACAATCAGTAAACAGGGTTAGGGTCAAATAGCCCTAATCCTCGACTCGCACAGTGTCGAACAGTGTGTATCATACCCGACGGCATACAACGCTCACTATAGCGGGGATCACATAAGTTGGGTCCGTTACATACTGCAAGTCCATTCAGGAAATTCAAATATCATGTTAGTGAACTTTGCGAAATTTTTAAAGAAATTAGATATATAATGACTATTAACTAATGAATTTTGCAAATTTTTAAAGGCGGATGGTGGATTTGGCGGATATCCTCGCAAGGCGGATAAAAAGGCAGGAGGATTACATATCTTCAAAAAGGCGGATGACGGATGCGGATATGGGAAAATTTGGCGGATATCCGCATCCGCCACAGCCCTGCTTCGCGAATCGTCTGTCTTAATGACTTGCGTGGCATTGATCGTTTGCTAATCTACAGAGAACACTCCATTGAGCTCCTTACGCTTGACTTCTGACGGGAGGTTGTGAATATGTCGTCACCTAGCAGAAGTACCCAGATCTATTTTATGAAGTGTTCGGACAGTCTCTCTAGCTAGATTGCCCGCTTCACCTGTGTGTAGACTCTGTCGTAAACCGCACGTCTTTGTATATCGTCACGTCGGCAAACTGGGTGAGCGTACGTAGTCGTGGATTGACGCGTCTTGAGTATGCTCATGGTCTCGAATTTCAACTTCCCTGTTCCCATGGGACTCTGCCGCAACAACAGAAGACAGTAATTTGTTTTACAGGAGCCAGTTAGATGAAGCTGGCGGTAGATTTGCCATGACGTCGGTTCCTGTTATGTCAGGATCACTCCAGATGAGGAGCAGGGAGCTGAGGTTCGTGGTCAATCCAGCCCACCTCTCGTTGTATTCCTCTCGATGGCGCTGAATCTGTCGTTAACGTCGAGATATCGCCCTGATATGCAGAAGGAACAAGGTCACTCGTCAGATAGCGTAGGGTCCAAGCTCTACCGAAGCCTGCAAAGCTCAGAGGAGCGAAGTAGGTTAATTTTTGGTGTGCATCACGTGCGTCAATTGACCTAAATATAAATCCATAACGTACTTCCCTAGCGAACCGCCCACACCACCGAACCGCCCATTTGCCCATCACAAAAATACTACATGAAGCTATTCGCGCCAACATCAACC
>NW_027118138.1:0-68830 GCF_038497915.1 Lipomyces doorenjongii | reverse complement strand
GAAACCGCTGCGTGCTCATTAAAGAGGATTTCAGTCCGTCAGAACTCCCCTCATGCCCCCAGATGAGAATATATCGCCGGAACCAGTTGTGGACCGTTATTTGTGGATTGAGCAAGGTACAGGGAACGCCTAACACCAATATTGGTGAGCAGCCGATAGTGTGGCGAGTTCACTTACAACTCACGCTAAGCGGGGCAGGCTAAACTATCGCGCAGTTCAGGGACCTGAACCATGACGGTCCGACCGACCGACTCTCACATAGTAATGAGCCACCTGTGCGATCAATTCATACGCCTTGGGTTAGTCGCTAACAAATCATCGGCAACAATCTCAAAATGAGGGTGCTTGCTTGTAAAGAGAACCCATGATTCCGAATCGTCTTGAGCAAAGGGATCCTCCAAAAGAACAACAGGATATTTGTCCAAAGAATCAAAATAGTCAATCAGTTGGGCGTTGGACAATTTATTGCTTGATGATTGTTTAAAGCCCACGTCATGGTGACGCTTGAAACAGGATCACTGCTGCACGGCTGCCCCGTCGCTCACCACCCGTAAGCAAAGGGGCACCGTTAAATTTAGGACAGCGCGGAAGCTGAGCCGATTGCCAAATAAAGACGACGATAACCAAGCAAAATTCAAGCAAGTATCATAAAGAGATCAAGTATGATAATAGAAATTGAGATGAATTACGAATGCAAATCAATAAAATTAACGTGACAGTGCGCAGTAAACAGAACGGAGAATTAAATAACAAGCACATAGCAATGTTTTATTGCGGACGAGCGTGTTAGTAATCGAAGTTGAATTAGAACAGTGGGTGCCTTCCCGTAGCGCCCAAATTACCAGACTCGCAAACCAAACTCCCAAATTCTCAGATAAGCAAACTGACTCGTTCCCGTAGCCTGCCCAACCAGACTACCAAGTTCACAAATTCCTATATTCACGTGACCTCAGGGGTGACAAAAACGCGAACCTCCCCAAAATTTAGTCGCGTCAACATTCAGGAACGCGTCTCTCTTTCGCATTCCCTATCCAACCCCGTACATGCGTTTTCGACCTCTTCACCAATTGCCTCCTCTGAATATAGCTATGTCTTCGTCGGCTCAAACGCAGCCCGCTTCAACGCCGGAGCCCTCAAGACGCACCGGCCGGGACGGATCCCAAAACTTCTCGTTGCAGGACAAGAACGCCCTGCTCGACGCCGTAGAGCAGGTCAAACCAGCAGGTCCTGCGAAGTGGGACCAGGTGATGGATCTGTATGAATTAATAGATACTATTTTGAGCTATGCACAGCGTAAGCTAATGTATTTAGCTACGAGGAGTACTGCATAGAGAATGGACGAGCTTCTCGGGACGTTGCTGCGCTTCGGCGCAAGTTTAACCAAATGTTAAATCTTCCGAAGCCGACGGGAGACCCGACCTGTCCCCCAGATGTACGACGGGCTAAGGAGCTCAGTCGGGTTATTAACGAATCGTTGGAAATGGCCGGATTGAGTGACGATGAGATCCTTGACTTGACCGAAGAGAGGGTTGCAGATGCAGCCGACGACGAACAGTTTGAAACCAGCTCCCGTAACAGCTCCTCCGGCGCTCGTTCGTCCGACACTCCTCGGACCAGCTCCGCAGCTTCTGCGATCCCGGGCAATTCCAGGGAGCAGGCGTTGCCGTCCAGGAAGAGGACCAAACGGGACGTTACTGAGTCACTGGTCTCGTTTTTGGATGTCGAGAGACGCGAAGCGCGGGAGCAAAGATTGATGTCATTATGCTCTATCAGTCTCAGATCGCAGACGTGCGACAAGCGCTTCGGCACTCCCGTGAGGAATGTGGAGCCCTGCGTGACAAGGTGGACGATTTGAGGCAGAAGATGGACGATCTGAGGCATACTTCTGCTCGTGAGAGAGCCGATCTAACAGCCGAGAGAGACCGGGCTCTCCAAAGGGTTATGATGTTTGAAATGCTTCAAAAAAAGTAGGTTTAGATAAGATTTTACAATATATGATAAAACTGACCTATACGGTCGTTCCTCACTATGTCAGTGAACAACATATTACCAAAATCTCCATAAGACAATTCGTCAGACTCTTTCCATATTGGTTCATACTTTGAACGTATCTCAGATATGCCTAACATACGCACCCGAAGCTGGTGGATACGGCAACAAGTCTCTATAATAACACGTCGGTACCTGTTGTCATCAGCTGGTAGGGGCATTTTGAGTCTGGCAAATGACCCTTGCAATGCCCTTATACCCCATTCCGCAGCCTGCCTTGCAGAAACCAACTGCTTGTTTGTCCTGGCTAAAACAGCTCTCTCAACTGGCTCCTTTGGCCAAGCGTTAAAGTTGGACTTCAAGGGGGTCATTATCTTATTTCTAAGACCATTGTTGGCAGGGAATGCCGAGTCTGCAATGAGGAAGTAGCCGTCATCTGTTTCATGGAGCAGCTTCTGGAATAACTCACGAGAGACCGCTGCATCATGCATACTACCAGGTGCATTAATCATTGCATACAGTATGGTACCGAGCGGAGAGAACACGAACACGTTTGACGTGAAATGGGCATGCACCCATCCGTTATAATATGCATTCTGTACCTCGGCGTCACCTGCAGCCTCAACAGGTAAATGCAACCCATCCACAAAGCCAAATGCCGTTTGAAGCATTGGATGCTGTTCGCGGATCAGCATCGAAAACTTCTGCAGATCGGCTGTCTTGGGCCACACTATTCTGGCCTCTGGAACACTTGTACTCAAAACCTCTAGCAGCAGCGTGAGACCATGACGAATATACCTAGAGCATACTGAAGGTACGATGCCGAATATCTCGTTCAAGGTAAACTGCGCCATGGACGAATTCAAAAAATGAAGAACGAGACCTAACGCCCCATCAGCATCAAGAGACCTCTGAGACCGACGGGCTTCACCGTGGACAGAAACATCGTCTCGAGAGATAGGTGTGGTGTCCCACGCGTGTCTAAAACCAAAATCTAAGATATAAGTGAAAATGGCAGGACTGATCCCAGTGGTTAAAATAAACGCCTTGTCGTCAGCGGAATTTCGTAGCATTTGCCACGGGCTCTTGCTTGGCCAGAGAAGAACCGGGCGGGTAAGGTAAAAGCGGTTTCGTCTTGTGTTAATAATGGCTCGCCATTGGGCGAGAGCAACAGCAATCACGACCGTCTCATCGTCTTGCTCTTCGCCATAAAGGAGTCTTTGATAAGTGTCGTAAGGCATAGTATATCGTATGACGTATATTTTCGGAGCAGGATCGATATTATGGCTGAGAAAGCATGATATACAAAATTATCAACTGATGGTAAACGCGACGCGTCTTGGACCGGGGTGCATCACGTGAGTTTGGTAGTTTGGTTTGTGAGTCTGGCGTCTGGCAGAGGGGGGGGGGGGGGGGGGGGCTCTGCCAGATCTGTGCGTCTGGTCAACCCTCCCAAATTCTGGTCAAATTCTGGTCGCTTACGTAATCGAAAATTCTGTGCATCTGGTAGTCTGGTGGCGTCGAAATGTCTACGGGAAGGCACCCAGTAATAAATGGCCGAAAATGTAAAACAAGAAATTAGCAGCATGGAGGTGAAAAGGACATAATAAAAATTAGGCCGGGATGGATGGAACCGACGGCGTCTTTGGGGAAATGTTTGACGGAATGGGATCTCAATTATAGTTTGGGAGAAGACGCCGACGAATTGAGGGCCATGAAACCCTGAACCCTGAAATGATTAACTTCGAAGAGCTCAGCCCCTGGTTCCTTAAAGCCGAGAACCATGAAAGGTTTCGACGTGCTCACCCATCTAACAGTCGAATATATTCAGGACTGCTATGCGGACGTCAAAGCCCGATTCCAGCCTTCAAGCCAAAGTCATGAAATACGATAACCACAGGTGATGGCGAGATATGGGCAAATGATCTGTGGCTAACTTGTATGGCCGTCATGCACTCACCACCGAGTATTGCCACACGCATGACACGGTTTCCAGGTGAACCCCGGATATAGACGGTGAGAGCACTGTTTATGTTATGCCAATGAAACCCTGAACCTTGTGCATGAGCTCGTCCAAGCCTTTTCCGACAGAGTCAAATCCAAACTTCCACGCCTCGACGTGCTCATCGGGAACGCCAGCTTATTGACGAGAGAGTTCCGAATGGCCAAAGATAACAAAGAGATGATCACCACCAACATCGTCTCTCCCTCTCCCTGCTCGCCTTCTTTCTCCACCCTGACGTGAAATACAACACGCAAACCCACTTCATAGTGACCGGCTCGGAGCTCTACGAGGTTGCCAAATTCAAAGAACGCAAAGCGCCCGCCTGCCTACTCTTCGCGACCCTTAATGACAAAAGCAGAACATGGATGACCGCTACAACGTCTCGAAACTCTAACCTTCGTCATCAATCAAATGGCCGCCCTTTCCCCGCTCAGGCCCGGAAAGGTAATCATAAACTGTTTGGCTCCTCGGCAAGTTCTCCCTTGCTAGTAACCGCCCAATCAATCCCTAAGCATTTTTCTCTTCTAGCTTGTGCCACAGCGATCTCGGTCGCGAATTCGACAACGCAACCCCCCGCTTCGCCATGAAGATCCTGTGCCGCCCGACCGAGGTTACCCTCGGGTCCGGCCCCAGCGTCGGAGCCGAATCTCACGGTCAGTACGTCCCGTACTGCAAGATCACGCCGACAAAGGGTCTCTGCAAAGGCGATACGGGGCCCAGCTGCAGAATCGAGTTTGGCTGGAGCTAAGGCAGAAGCTGGAAGCTATTCAGCCGGGTGTCACGTCTTTGTCTGGATTGTGTAGTGTTTTGGTGGGTGCGTTGCTTACGTCAGTGATAGTAGACTATAATTTGGCCAGTACTCCTTGGATATAGATTTTCTGCTCGATCTTGTGTGATTAGGATCGGGAGATTTATGCGGGATTCATTGGTTCGTGTGGGTTCAAGGGTTCGGGAGATATATGCGGGATTCAGGGGTTCGTGGGAGGGTTCTTGTCGTGGGATGATTTTTGTTCGCGCTATGTCGCTCATGGAATTTATAGAGATCAGAATATATGAAGTGGCCTCTGCGCCCGCTGATCTCTCAATCAAGTAGTCCCTAGAGAAAAATTTTGCGCTGGCTACTCTGAAGGTTCGTTCGAGTATGTCCGCAAGTTTATGGACTTGAATTGACTCATTGACAACCGCATAGCAATGAGCCACAACAGGTCCAAAAATGTGGCGAGTCTTAAACCGTCAAGTAAAAATTTGATCGTTAAATCCTTAGATTTTAAGTTTGGACACTGGCTTGTATCTTAGTCGGAAAGTATTCTTAAATTGGCTCGAATTTACTAAATCGTGGCAGCATTTCACTGTATGGTGCCAATATACCTCATAGAATATTGTACCCGCGTTCTGAGATGTGATAACGAGATCGACCTGGACTTCTACGAGCTGCAACCACAGATCGCGATCGCGATTATACTCGAAAGGAATGGCAAGGGAGCAAGAATATTGTGGGTGCTCGGCAACATTCTTCTATATTGTTACAGATCGACACGACAAATTGTGTTGAGAGTTTCCATAATGTGATTAACGAACGTAATGCGAAAAAGCCTCTAAATATATAAGCTGCGGTTCAGGTTCAGGGGGCTGATCCGAGATGTCGGTGCGGATGGTCGTGGTAGATCCTGTTTGTTTTAGGATGACGTTCGCTGCGACGGATTGACTCGTTATCCCAGGCTGAACTGGGCTGATCAACTGTTAGCGGTGTGCGCGAGAAAGGTCATGGGTATGTGTGAATTGGTAGAGAGTGGACTGGATCGCGATATAACGCGCGGCCCTCCGCAGCCAATGCAACCCTTCCTGTACCCCTCCAAATGTCGATGGCATCTATCACACGAACTAACCTCAGCTCCGAAGGCGGAGTCGTCGGTCGGTTATGACCTAATCACTTGCCATGTATATAGTTGTGATTCTATTTTTCATTGCACTCTGATAATGCTTGCATTTCGCTGTCATCATTTCCTGAAATATGGGTCCAATAGATGGATGAATGCCTCTGATGCTCTTCGGAGAGTCCGAGATGTACTACAGCGCGAAATTGTCGTGAATCCGATGAGATGGTTGGAGTTCACCGGCTCGACGGTCGAGCAATTGAGCACTAGCGCGATGCCCGCTATTTCGTCTTCGGATATGTTGCCAGGGAAGGATAGGGACTTCTCTTCGGACTATGACGAAGCTCTTTTCCTTTTGAAGACTAATCCTCCAGAACAGCGATTGCCTTATTCCCAGTAAAGCTGGAGGAGTGCTGGTCTAAGTTTAAATCTGCGAAAACGTTTTCAAAGAAGAGGTATTTGCTGTAATAAATTTTGTCAGACAATTTTGTCGAAGGGGTAGCTGACAACGTAATATTATAGGTACCCAAGCTTATCATACAACAGTTTAATGCAGATAGCGACAGTGGTAACTACTCAAAGCGCCCTCCATGGACGCCGTATTTTCAGAGAGATCATCGCTTCAAGTGTAATTCCTATGGTAGGACGTCGAAAGAACAGATCAATCATTTGGCTATGGGTGGACCTGGTCCCGGTCGCGAGCCACAGATGCAGGTCGCCATTGAACGCGGATTTAGTGAGAACTACAAAGCTCTCTGCCGTGACAAGGATCTGTGGGTTCACAATTGGGTGCGAAAGCCGTCATATTGATATGCCTTAAAGAAAGGCCACATTACAAAAGTCCTCGTACTGCATCTGAGAATATGGAAGACGCTGCTACCGCGGTTAAAAACATGGTGAAATATGTGGCTGAAGCCATGGCAAATGCCTTGGAGCAAGGCAATTATGGTCCAATTGAATACCGTGGTCATATCTGGGTTGGGAAACTGGACGAGGTATTCGATGAAGTTTGGAAAGCGGACGGGCAACAACCGGTCAGAAAGGTTAGCTACATCACACGGTAACTTTGCTTGCTTAGCGTTAATATTCTTGGTAATTTAGTGGCTGATTAGACATGAACACCCCAACCCTCTCTCGAGGACAATTGGGCTCAAGGTAAGTGATTTTTTCCAGAAAGTGAATGGACTGCCTGCAAAATCCCAGATAGTGATGTTCGATTCACGCCGGTCGCTACCTGTTCGAGGACATAATGGAGGCCATGAAATTAACGGCAAAAGCGAGATTTGTTCGCTTCCTGACTTCAAAAGAAGCCTAAGTACACGGGCTTCTGTTTTATTTGCAACATCACAATTTATTGCTTGTCATTCAATGTAGGTAATGCTATCTAACTGCGATATTATTGGACTTGCCATATGCCATGCTAGACACAGTATGATACTGCCTCTACTTAAGCAATTCTGGTAGTTTAAAATATTCGTCTCGTCTTCATGTCGTCGGAATTCTGGCGAATTTGGCTTTGCTCTGGGTCCAGATGAACCCACAATCGGTAGCGATTCGTTCAATGATTCTATTGCTTGATATTCGGCAGGGTATGCATATCCTTCCTCATTAACGATCAGTTACAGAAATACAGACTTACTGCTACTGCAGACCGGCGTATCGAATCTGTCGATTAGAGTGTCAGAAAGAGTCCTGAAATTGTTATATAGATCCGTTATTAATATCAAAAATCGACAGCGTGGAGATGCCGGTCCTTGGAATAATTTCGATAACGCGTACACGATTGAGTGGAGCATTTATCCAAAATGTGCCATTAATAACACGATACAGCACCAATTTCTTAGATAAACGGATACTATGGTTGGTCCAAATCTGCGTCATGCTTTTTACAGACGATGCGTTCTTGGACAGATTGGGGCTGAGTTGCAAGTGCTTCCGGTACGTGATTGAAATGCTGATTAAAAAGTCACGTATAAATGCGTGGTCCCTGGACCGCAGGCCGAAGGCAACAGCAGCAGCCTACCAGCCATATACACTCCGGCCGCCAGCGCGTTCTCCGAGTGAAAACGTGAACAGGCGATGGTTATTTGTGGATTGAGCAAGGTACAGGGAACGCCTAACACCAATATTGGTGAGCAGCCGATAGTGTGGCGAGTTCACTTACAACTCACGCTAAAGCGGGGCAGGCTAAACTATCGCGCAGTTCAGGGACCTGAACCATGACGGTCCGACCGAACGACTCTCACATAGTAATGAGCCACCTGTGCGATCAATGCCGAGCTTCATACGCTTTGGGTTAGTCGCTAACAAATCATCGGCAACAATCTCAAAATGAGGGTGCTTGCTTGTAAAGAGAACCCATGATTCCGAATCGTCTTGAGCAAAGGGATCCTCCAAAAGAACAACAGGATATTTGTCCAAAGAATCAAAATAGTCAATCAGTTGGGCGTTGGACAATTTATTGCTTGATGATTGTTTAAAGCCCACGTCATGGTGACGCTTGAAACAGGATCACTGCTCAGTTTCACTGTGTCTTCACTTTGTCGTGATATCCACACTTTGGAGATAGCCTCCAAAAGAAGTTCCTGCGAACGCAGGCGCCGCAAAGTTATCGCGAAATGGGCGCCGATTTGGTTAATCAAATCACGTGAACCTTATGCTCCTATTCTTTTTCTCGTAGCCTTACTTTCTGGCTTCTTCATTTTGTCACACAGATGCAATAATGGACGTTAACGAGCGAATTACTACCGCCAGAACGTCTCGACTACCGGCTCCTCAACGATGCAAGTGACGAAGAAGCTTCACCCGACGATCGGATACCAGAGCCGTTACTGGCTGTTATCCTTTGTCGATACCCCTGATTATAAAGTCTTTCCTTCAGAATCAGTATCCCAAAATGCAACAAACTCATAAACTCCTGATTGTTCTTCAATTATCTCGAGTAATGCTTGGTGGCATATTCATAAAGATGATTACCGTGGCATTAGCTGCTAGAGATTACCTACAGACTCTAGGTTCCGAAGTCCTGATGGAGAGAGATTTGCTAGGAATCAGAAGGCATTCAATGAAGGCAGATACAATGAGGATGTTGATGTTAATGAACGATGTGTAAGGGCAATAAATGATGTAGATATGCCGTAATGACGTCGTCCTCGTCTACTTTTGAAGGGGCCCAGAATGAGCAAATTATTAGTTCACAAGCTATTCCAAATTTGGTAATCCTGCATGGGCAATTATCGGCGGGCGACATCGGTAAGTCGTCAACCGCCCTAATCCTCAATAATTAGTAGATTATGTGTAAGCTCTATAGGTTAATTTGTAAGGCGGGAGCGATCTACGTACGTCATAATCCTCGACGGCAGCGAAGCTGAGCTGACGAACGAGGCTTCGATGAGAGCAGTGTGGGGGTAAATTAAGCACGTGATTTCATACCGCGCTGCCATGAATTGTGACGGCTCCAAAAATCACGTGACTATCCTCGCATTCCGGGCAAACTACATCCCAAATGTGATGCTGCGATGCCCATTAAGCAATCACAACCTCGCCCCATAGGAGCTTTGAAAATTCGAGAATGACGCAAAATATAAGCAGACACGAGACTCCAGTTGATGAGGAGTTAGTTGTGCGCGCACCGCTCCTACGCGAAAGTTGTGACAACGAAATGATCCGAGAGCCACATCAGAGGCGTATAAGCCCAGCGATGAAGTTCGTGTTGATGGTCGGTCTCATGAGCTTTTTCGCCGATTTCACCTACGAGGGATCTAGAAGTATTATCGGCCAGTATCTGCGACAGCTTGGTTCTGGGCCTTTGACAATCGGCATAGTCACAGGATTCGGCGAATTGCTTGGCTACGGCTTGCGTTTGTTCTCTGGCAGGGCTGCAGATCGGACTGGAATGTACTGGCCAATTATTATCTGCGGCTACACCATGCAGATGACCGTTGTGCCTTTGTTGTCATTGGCCAAGGACTGGCGACTCGTCGCATTACTGAGTATCCTCGAGCGAGTGGGCAAAGCCACGCGTAACCCACCGCGCGACGCTATGCTCTCCCACGCTGCTAAGCAGATGGGCTATGGTTGGACATTTGGAGTGCACGAGGCGCTAGACCAATTCGGAGCCCTTTGTGGGCCGCTATTTGTCGCGCTGTCCCTGACGGTTGGACATCAAAACTATCAGCTCGCATTCGCTGCACTGGCAGTTCCAGCCGCCATCATGCTCTCCCTATTGACTCTTGCCCGGACGTTGTACCCACGTCCAAGGGATCTAGACGGCAATCTTGCATCAGTCCAGGCTCACAGTCTGCCTCGATCGTTCTGGGTGTATCTCGCCGCCGCGGCATTCGTGGCCGCTGGATTCGCCGATTTTCCGATCATCGCTTACCAGTTTCAGGTCAGTGGCACCGTTTCTGTCGCGCTTATTCCGATCTTTTACGGTGTCGCATCGCTGGCTTCTGGCATCGGCTCCTTGGTCTTTGGCCGCATGTTTGACCGTATCGGCATCGGCGTGCTCATCCCGCTGTCCCTGGGCACTGCGTGTTATGCTCCGCTAGTCTTTTTCGGCTCCTTCCTGCCGAGTCTGCTGGGCACTTGTCTTTGGGGTTTGGGAATGGGTGCGCACGAGTCGATTATCCCAGCAGTGGTGGCGCCAATGGTCGCTCCCGATCAGCGGGCCTCGGCGTATGGATTGTTCACAGGTGTTTATGGTGTCGCCTGGTTTATTGGCAGCGCAGTCATCGGTGCCTTGTTGAATGTGTCGCTTCCGGCTGCGGCCATCTTCGCTGTTTGCACTGAACTGATAGCCATCCCACTGATCCTGATTGTCCGCCAATTAACCGTGGCTTCTACACTGCCGATTGCGACCCCAATTTAACCCCTGGATAATTATTTACGGCCTTTTCATGGAATCAAAACTGGTGTGAAGCTCTATACAACCGGCCTAGTGCACAAGCAAGCTCTCGTAATGTACCAAAGTAGTACGAAAATTGGAAGTGGTTCGTAGCATGGTATTTCTCAAGAAACTACCGTTCCGGCCCCTCTAGCCTGACTCCGTAATTGTCAAAATGACAACTGTACCCTCAATAGATCAGTAAATGTGTAGCTCGGACGTTTGCATTAAGGCAATAGCAGTTCGAAGTGATCGCTACGTAATAGGAATTACGCTAGTGTTGGTGGTCCATAGGGCAGAAACCATGTATCATACCCTTCTATGGCATGGTGCATCCATAGTCTTTAGAGTATGTTGAATGACTGTATTTAGAATAATCAATTCAAATGAAGTCACGATCTAAACGAGTGACTATATGGATATACATTTAATCGACCCTCATCCGAGCCTAAACCAAAAACGACCACACAACCAACAAGGCGAAAACGCACAAGAACGCATCTCACGAAGGAAGAGTGACAACATAACCAATAAGGCCAAACTCACGAAGAGCTGGAGAGAAAACCAACAAATAAAGAGCGACAAGATGACTAACAAGGTCGGCTCAGGGGTTCCCTGCGGGGCTGGCCTTTCCTGCGACGTCGGCCCCGCGTTGGCAAACACTCCGCGGGCTACTCAAGAATCAAAAAACGCCTTCGCATATCCACTGAATTCCAGCCATAGTACGTCTTGACCCACGAGATGAAGATAACGAAGAGATGATGCTACGTACACGTGGATATTATGTAGACGCTTAGTGGTTATTTTGGTAGAGTTTATTTTTGGTTCTTTTGATGCGTTGTTGCGTTCAGGGGCAGGCCCCCATTTTTATATAAATGGGTCTTCTCTCCTCACTGTTTTAGGGGGAATATAGCAATAATATATATATGTCCGTTGTTGATAGATGATGACCACCAACGTCGTCTGCCTCTCCGTGCTCGCCTTCCTCCTCCACTTTTAGCAAACAATTATCTTCTCAAGAACCCAAGATGTGGTCTCCACTTTAATGTCAGTGTGTTCCCTAGTATTGTCTAACTATACTGCCTTACTGGAGACCCGCGGAAACGGCCAAGATTACCTAGCACTGAACGACGGCTACGATACAGAAGCTCTCACAGAAGACCGTATTTCTAGCAAAATTCCAGATGCTGCAGTTCCACATGTAAGCGCTGGTTCATAGTAACTCTGCTGAATATATTCTCCGTCATATTGTACTCGTATTATCTCTATATTATCGCCGATGCAATGGCAGAAATACTATTTATGCTAGTTACTAATAACGAACGAGCATTATGCAAGGCAAAAATGAATATTCGCAACAGTCCTAATCCCAACAAACACTCCAAGTTCCACACGCTCCGATTCACTACTATCATACACAGCAACCCCACAAACTCTGATCCACTTCAGAAGCTCGACGGGACCTACATCCTTGATATACTCTGAATCTGCGAGCAGCGCTGAACACTACACAAATCACAGAGCCCACAGCCGCGAAATACAATCGTAGACGTGGAGATTCTGAAAACAGGATAATGATAAGGAGATATGCGCTGATGTATCCTTACCCAAAAGCACACCACCCCAGTTCTGTAGCCATTGTGATTTGAGGAATAATGAGGGCGGAATAGATTGAGATTACCTCAAGCTCCAGATGAATTTCAGTTTGATGGTACCACGCAACACTACCCAAGACCCAACTAATTTGAAGGACACCGAAGTCAAAGTTTCTGTTGTATCTAAGTCCGGACGAGAAATCTTCAAATGTGATTGTGTGGTCCGACTTGTTCGAAATTCGTAGCCGATATAGGAAGATATCCTGAGACTATTAGAGGACAATTTGTTCTCAAATACGTGAAGAACATACACTGTCTTCCGGTATTTCATTACTTTCTGTCTTGTACAGAAAGGAACTGCCAATATAGTAGTGTGCTCCCAGATTTGGAAGCACAATGTCTTGGGCTATGATGGAATGCACTGAGTGCGGAAGGTATATGCCGGCAGGTAATCCGTCGAAATACTCTACGCGTTCAAAATTATACGCCAAATCTGGTCTGGGAAACGTCCATATGTCCTTATCTGATCCAACGCTCGTAAATCTCGGGTCTTTGACAATATTCGACTCTGGAACAGTACAAAAAAATGGTCCCTCGTTCTCAGTAACAGAGAAACTGTAATTTGACAGCATACGCTCAAGCTGTCTGTTTTCCACGACCCTGTATGTGCTATTCGCAGGGTCGTATATGTCGACATAGTAGAGATAGAAGTCGACACCCGTCCCTGCAGCAAAGAATTCGATCTCAATCTCCCCTTTGTGATTGGCAGCAACGACCTGCCGGTCAATATTTGCTACGTCTTTCCCAGCTGAAGAATGGTAACCGCTTATGCTTGCAAAAGTTCTGTAACTGCCGACTGTGTGAATATCCAGCTCAATGTCCGCGCTAGTGTAGCTGTTTATAATTGCACTAGATTGTCCACCATCTCCAGCCGCCATGATTGAGAAATTGAATGTACTCTGGCTTTATTAGCACGCATCTCTTTCAGATCGATAAAAAACTGTCGTACCCAATGCCAGTCACCGGGCGTGGCGATCCGAGTCACGGCAGTAAATGCATATGCAAGGCTGTAATTCATGTAAGGCTTGAGGCCTGCGACTGATTGGTTAACAGACGGAAGAGGGGCAGAACTCTGCGCAACTGTGAATGCAGGCGCCGAAGAATTGTAAAACGGAAGAGGTTTCATTGTCACATGAGCATACATAATACTTTGATACGTCTCTTCAAGCGTTGTACCTGGGAGGAATATTCCCGCCGGAGAGCCATCATCCCACGACATCTTCTCGAAAGAAAACTTCCCATTCGCGATGGTCCAGTCCGATAGTTTCTCAAATCGGGGTGACTTCACAATGTTAGCGTCTGAGATGCCATATGACACCGTTATGTTCGAAAATCGCGTTTGGGTGCACTTCTTCACGCCCACTCCTAGTCCCACTCCCAATGCGATCGCGAATGCGATTGCGACGACAACTGAGACTATAATCCAGACCACTTTACAACTTCTTCTCCATTTGGGGTCAAGAGAATCCTGCGTATCCGCAGTCTCAATGTCAAGGTCGGGCTGAACACGGCCCTCTGCTGGTGCCGACATGATTGTGCGCCTGATAACAAGTGATCAGTGATCTGTGACGATTACTCTCGCATTATAGCCACTTACATGGAGACCGCCATCAACAGGGAGCCAGATATTTCAGTCCAGCATGTCGATGGATCGGTCAGCACTAGGCTGTAACAAGCGAGCTCCGCCAGTGATGCGAACTAAACTCTTGGCAGTCTTGGAAGTACGTTCACTGCGACGGTTAGTCTCGACGTAGGGCAGAGTGTATGTAAGCAGGGTTATAGTAGTTATATGGAAATGCCACTCATGGGCTTGTGACCCAATCGATAGATGGCAGCGTACGCCTCCACGTCGAGAGGGTTGAGTTGTCAGAACCATTCCGGCCGAGTGACAAACAACTCTGAGAAACGGTTAAACCGCTGAACAAATATTACCCCTAGGTTTTCATACATGTCCATGCTCTTCCTGCTCCATTCGTGAAAAGGCGACGCTGCGAGCTGTTCTCCGTGATACATCTTACGTACCCGACAGTGCGTACGTAGACAATTGTGCGGGACTCATATTCACTGACTAATTACTGAGGAATTGTGGCTTACAATTAGGTTTATTAAATGCTGACTCAAGGCTAGTCCCGATCCTGAGCCGTACTCCATCGCAGTCATCGGCGGTGAACGTATTCCACTCGTCGTTTTACGGTTTTTAACGAATAAAAATTTCCTTATTAGTATTCGTTATTCGTAGTCGCAGAATTTCCGTTATTCGCAACGAATAAGATCAATCGAATACGAAAAACGACCATTATAAATTTGTTGAGTCGCTGGTCCTAGTCGTCACACTTTAATTCAGCCAATCTCAACACGTCATTGAATAACTGAACGACGTGTCTTATCTTGACATTGACTGTCATTTTGCCTGTGAGGTAATCATGGTCAATGACAGGGTGACGATGGAAAGAGGCTGGCTCTTCGAATGGTGGCGATAAATCAGGATGAGTTCCACCGGTCGATGGCAGCCGCAGCAAGAGATTATTTGGCTATTCCTGCGTCTGAGGTCACCGTAGAAAGACTGTTCAAAACAGGGAGAGATCTTGTAGGTTTGCCGAGGTACATTCCAACGTGACAATAAAACTCAAGTTACGTTGGCTCGATAAATTCTGTAAGAGACGTAGGGATTAGGTTCAAAGCCGCAATTGGAGGAATTCTTTTTCGAGCGCCTATATCAATGCCGTCAGCACACGTTCCATACGATTCCCAGAGCACGAAAACACAAAACTCAAATCCGACGAACCTCAATAGTGACATCTTCGCTATTCGTCGCCTCTTAACTGACAACCTACAAGTGATGGTCACGAAGGTACCCACATAAGTAACTAAATAGGGTTTCTGAACTAGGCCCCATTAAGAATCAACTTTCGTAAAGAGGAATAGCGTATACATTAAACTTCCATTTGGTCTGTCGCGTCTGGTACGCGCCCAAACCTCTCTAACTAATTTGCTCAGATTAATTGACTATCCATATCATCTCGATCAAAGCGGCCTAGAAGAATCAGTATAATGCGAGAAAGAAATTCAGGTTAATCCAATTGATCAGCAGCCAGTAGAGAGGCTCTTTAACGCAGGGAGAGATGATGCGGATGTTGATGCTGCTGCAGGGTGTATATAGGTCTCAGGAGCACGCCTGAACAAGTGTGTCAGTCCTGCGTTTTGTGGATTGCGTCTTTCGTTTTGCGGTTTATGCCCGCGCCTTTCATTTGCTTGTCGCTTTGTGCCTTAATGCCTTTGCTTCTTCATGTGTTGGAATTGTAATTAACTATTGAGCACTGCTTGTGAGTTTCAGGGTTTCAGGGGTTGCAAATGAATATGCGACTACACATATTCGTCGAATAATATTCGCAATTTTATTCGTTGCGCGGACATCCTGCGAATAATATTCGTTATTAGTAATTCGCAGCGCAAAATGGTGCGAATGCACTACAATGTGTGCCAAACTTTGTGGCTCATAGAGTTCCATAGGGTCTAACCCTAAACTTCTCGTGCCATAGGTTTTAAAGCTAATCCCAGCGACGAACTAAAGTAAAACTGCAACTTCCGGGAGTGACCAGCAGGTCACTTGGCCCTGTATCAACTGATTTTGTCGAATATACCGCAACTCTGCGACCATGACTACCGCTATTCAAACTCTTCCAACCACGGCTATCGAGCTGCAACCTTATGGAATCAATACTGCCGGGGAAAGACAACGAGCTGTGGTATCATCGGCGCCTGAGCCCGACGATCTACTGGAAGCCTCCGTATTGGCAGACGCACAAGTCCCGGACGGAGGCTACGGATGGGTTGTAATATCTGCGTGTGCGCTAGTCACCTGGTGGTTTGTGGGAGCTTCCTATACCTGGGGTGTTCTTCAAGCGGCCCTGGTCGCACAAGGAAAATCATCCTCGACGTTAGCATTTGTCGGATCATTATGTCCAGCATGTATCTCAATTTTCGCGGTTCCGAATGCCAGACTAATTCGGGTTCTCGGGGCTAGAATCATTGCATTTCTTGGAATCTTTCTGCTAGGCTTGGGAAGCATCTTGAGTGGATTTGCAGAGGAGAGTATTGCCGGGCTGTTTCTTACGTGGGGAGTTATTGGAGGGATTGGGACAAGGTACTTTATGCTTCGAATGGAGTTGATCGTTTGACTGACAGACTTTCGGGCTAGTTTATGTTTTATGGTCGGTTTCTGATTGGGTTTCATTATCAAGTCAATGATATAGAGTTAACGTGAATCTAGGTGGTTTCCGTGACGCCTGCTCAATACTTCAAGGCCAAGCGTGGAATCGCAAATGGCATCGTCTATGCCGGCGGAGGAATCGGAGGCAGCGTAAACAGCTTCATCCTTAACGCCTTAATCGAGAGTGTCGGCATCGCCTGGACGTTTCGAGTCCTCGGCTTCATGATCCTGAGCACCGGATTGCCTGCCGCTTATTTCATTAAGGAACGAACCGTGATCCGCCCCACGAAATTTGTGGAATGGTTAGTCTCGCAACCACGATCTCTCATCGTTTACTGAATACAATGTACGCTAACCTTCCATCGGCAGGCGTCTTTTCAAAGACTTGCGATTTGCCGTTCTCTTCGCCACCGGAGCCATTGGCACCTTCCCATTATTAGTCCCGGCCTTTTTCCTGCCGCTGTACAACAACTCGCTCGGGCTGCCCTCGAGTGCCGGGGCAGGTCTGGTGGCAGCATTCAACTTCTCCTCCGCCATCGGGCGTCTGTCCTGCGGTCTGGCTTGCGATAAGCTGGGGTCTGTGAACACCCTGGTTCTTTCCCTCCTTCTCAGCGCGTTGAGCATCTTTGTGCTCTGGCCCGTTTCGAGCTCCATCGGTTCACTGATTGCATTTGTGATTATCAATGGTTCGGCGAATGGGGGCTTTTTCTCAACTATGCCTACTGTGGTCGGCAATGTGTTTGGTTCGGCTAGGGTGTCGGTCGCCATGGGGATGATCGTTAGTGGTTGGGTTGGCGGTTATCTATTGGTGAGTTGCATTCGACATCGGCCGAAGACGCGATGAGAATTCTGACTTGTTGCAGGGTGCTCCCATTGCAGGTTATATCCTGGATGCGTCTGGCGGTGAGTCCGGAGGTATTGGAGCATATCGACCGGCCATCTTTTATGCAGGCACAATGGCTACGGCTGCTGCTGTATTAGCAGCTATTGTACGGATCAAGGTCGACCGAAAGTTGACTAAAACAGTCTAGGCGTTGGTCTATCTCGTAAGAGACACATAATTTGATTATGCAACTTATTTAGCTCCATTTCAAAAGAATTCTACTGCTCTTGTATAGACGGCCACCAAACCGCGGATTTTGAACTTACGAACAAAATGGGGTGAGACAAGCCTCAACTAACAGCCAGTTTCTTCTGGGAGAAGGGCGAATAGCTCGCCCGAAGGTCAAGAGACTGTGCTCGCATACTTATAGATTTTAGAAAATCTAAACGAGAACCTATCTAAAGGAACATTGATTTTTGGACAAAATTGCAGTGAAAATTTCTTTGGGCGTAACAAAATCCCAGTGGGAAAACAAATATTCCCGGAGGTAAAAAGCTAACACTGTTCCTTGCGAGCCTGACGGCTCCCCCCCGTGCAGGCAGTCGAGAACACTTCGCCGGAACTGGTAGTCGACCAAGTGGTTGGTTCTCACCATTTTAGACTTACCCAGTGCCAAGGCGAATCTGCGCACTCGCATTGAAATTGACAAGGAATGGCAGCAGCAGCGGGGACATATTGACATGCTTATAATCATACGAGAGGCACAGCAGCCAGCACGTGTCAGGCGCGAGTTTGCGACGGACGCGTCCGATCTGTGGCTCCTCGAGCCTTTCTGGACGAGGGGTTGAAGATGAGTGTTTGGCTGGTGCGAGTTTCGTGAGAGATTTGTTCAGTTCATCTGCACGATCTGTACGACCTTCTGCTGCAGCTAAATAACATCGCATGTATGCGATGCAGGCGTGTGCGAGTGCGAGTGATTTGTTTAGTAGAGCTCGCCTCCCATAATGCCTCCTGCCCACCACCTGAGCCGCACTCTCCCCCCGCCTTTGGGCGTGCTCGTGTTACGTTAAGTTTTCGTTCAGCCTCAGGCCAGGAGCATGCTCTTCTAGTCAATGAAGATCAATCTTCTTTTGATGCACTTGTTATACAAATATTCAGTGGTTTATAATTTAGCTGGCTCTCTCGGGACTCCGCTCTGTTGAGCAATGCAAGGTGTCACAGATCGGAGAGGAGAGCGCGTGACACCAGGTTGCTGCAAAGTCGGACCTGGGTCCGGAGTGAAGGTTCGTGGTATTGTTGAACTGCTGCCCGGGGACAAATCCGGTTCAATTCAGAGATTCACAGATCGAAGCCAAACTGCCCCGAGTCAGCAATTTCTAGAACCAGCTACTGAGAGTTTCAGCACAACAGTGGCCCGACCGGGCTTGTGGTCGGTGGGACGGCGTCACCTGTAGTTCCTGTTTGCTTCACAGTAACCTGTCCACCGGGCTACACTCCCAGCTCAGCGTCTGGTACATCAACCATCAGCTCTACCAATTCTGCAGCAACAGCCTAGGGCTTGGAGACATTCATCCCCCAGGCAACCCCCAGGCAACCCCGGTCCGCGCTACATGTTCCACCTCATAGTGTGCGGGACTATATCCGCGTTTGGCTTCTCCACATGCCCGGAGGTCACTCTGAACCCTGTACCTACCACCACTTCTATTAGACGTCCTGGTACCGCAGCAAGCGCACTGACGTTGGTCACGCACCCCCCGGCCAAAGCGAGTTCCACAGAGTTCTGCGCGCTTTCGCCGACCGCAAAAGGCTTCCCCACCATTGATGCATGTGTTAATGTTCCGGACGTCACGTTCGAGGTGACAACTTCCTTCACTGGCCAAACTCCTGTCTGCGCTTCGACACTCGCTGTTCCTACCTTTACATTCGGCTCTGAAACCACCGTATTGCTTTGCAACTCTGCTGACCGGTACTGTGGGAACAGACGGAACAGCGTAGTACCATCAACATCTGTCTGCTTCGGTAGATGCATCGTCGCAGTAATATGCTTGCTTCTCAGGAGTCAATTAGGCAAAAGATTATTTCTTTCTCTTGTTTTTTAATCAACGAATGTTAGTTCAGTGTCGACTAACATCTCTACCTGGCAAGGTGTTGCACGGAGTGCGTCTCTGATGACTCTGCAAATACTCAAGATAAACCAACTTCCCTTGGAGAGGCCCTTTAGTTAGTGATTCTGGCAACTCATATTCCTCTAGGATGACGCATGGAACAGTAGCCATTGGTGCCGTATGGAGTGCCCTCAGCCGGCCCGTTCGTGCCTGCTTTGTAAATCAGCAACCCCGAGTGCAAGTCCGAAGCGGAAGTCAAGCATAATGACTACTATTCTAGGTAATGTTCAGGAACAAGCAAGACAGCTATAGCTTCAACATCTGCACATCTCTGCATCTGGTCATATTTATTTATAATGCCAGCGCCTTGACCCAGTTGGATAACCATGTGGCAATAGAACACACTGGCTAAACCTTAACGAAATGTCCGAGTAGGAAAAAAGTAGCCCCCATGTTCGTCATAGCTCAGAATGAAGGGTGTCTTTAGCCAGAGAGGCGACTTACTAATGGCGTCGATGACAGAAGCCAGCAGTGCCTCTCCGATTACCACATTCTGGGGATTTTCTTGGGATTGGTTGCCGCAGTTGGAGTCAAGAAAGCTGAAAGCATGTAGGTTGCCTTCTAGAGCGTCAACCATGAATTTGTTGAGATCTTTGTGGTATTTAACCTCAGTATCGTAGTCGTTGGCGCCATAAAAGTCCGGAGTGTTGCCACTATTGGTGGTCCAGTAGCAATCGGGGGCGAATTAGTCCAAGAAATATTGTGCTTGTCCAACTCATTGAAAATGGTTCCGGTAGGCATGTAACCGGCCGTCAGGTTCCTGTTATCATCAGGACCGCGAGACGTACCGGCAATTAGATCTCCGGTTCGACCATGTCTGCGACATGACAGAGGAAAAGCATCTGTCGCCAATGGGAAACTCCTCTGCCAAACTGTAGGTCAAGGGCAGGTGATCGGAGGTGTAGTAGCCCATAGCAACACCGCCGACAATTTCCGGGATCGTCGGGCTGATCTGCGTTCCGACGAAACCTGCATTCGTGCCATTATCGTAGGCATTATGGCTTGCCAGCCACTCTTGACTGGGTCTTTGCGGCAATTGGCAAGTGTTCGGCATGGGAAAGGCGTGCTGGATGGCACCATTGGCGTAGACATTGGTATTCAGAACTTCACCATCGGAATCTCGGGTAAATCCGTCACCACGACCGATCACGCCAAAGACGTTGGCAAATGAGTGGTTCTCAAGCATCAGCAAGACAATATGCTCAATACCCGGCAGAGTATCGGTTCCTGACGGCAGGTCGGGAAAGGGCAGCGTTCCCGGCTGTCTCAGCGTGTCACGGCCGAGAGCACCCAACGCCGCGGCGACGCTTTCATCGGACTGGCCAGTGGTCACATTGAACAGACGTGCCGCCGCTGCCTGAAGGATACTGAGGGTTGCGATTGCTATCCGCCAAGAGATGCGCATGATTGGACACAAAAGGTAATAAAAAGGTCAAAAGGGAATTCTTTGCTAGCTAGTTGCGCCTCGGTTGAGTCGTTTCACGGCGGTAGCATCTTCTTATATGTTGCCTGTTTGATGTACTCCTCCAGACAAGTGAATGCACGTGGCTGCAGAATGAAGGGTTATTGGAAAGCCCAAATTGTTTCTGAGTCTGCAAAAACAAGATCTCCGTTGTAAATGAGCTCCAGTGGTATATGTTGACCTCTGAGCCGGAGCTCGAGCTTCCTTTCACGGGCAATCAACCAAGAGCATGTCGGGCCTCCTCTAATAGTGATATTTGTTCTGTGTCGCAAATAGAGCGTTTGCGTTGATCGACACGGGTGTACTAGAGTGCACAGTGATATGCCGAGCAATTTCACTGAACTCTCTGTCCACTCCTTAGCCGGAACCAGTTATCGTTCATACGGAAAAAAAAAGATCGTCTCCGTTCGTCATAGTCTTTGATGTCCACCGCACGTGCCTTTCTGTGGGCTCTTAATTTGCAAAAAGGCATTGGTCTGGACTGCCATCGACTTTCATTCAGAAGTGGACGGTTGCAGGGCCCTAAATCAACGTCGATACTGGCGCGATGAACTCCTTTGATCCATTCTTACATCTGGCCAGTGTCATCATACTATCCATTGGTTGACGACACGTGCCTGCTATTACGCGCGCATGTGGGAGAAAATACACACGATTTGTGGTTAGGCGTTATCAGAGCCTGGCAGCCCACACTAGGATATCTGATTGTCTCAATGTTTAAAGAGCTCAATGTAGTGCGAATGGTAGCGCCGGCCCCTGAATTTACTTCCTGCCCGATAAGTGCGCTGTCGATAAGTAAGTTTAAGTTTGTAGGCCCGAGGGTTGGGGTTCGCCTCGGGCTTGGCTGCACATGGCTGCTGCGCATGGCTGCGCTTGGCTGCGCTTGGCTCCGTCGGTTCGGTCGCCTCCCCTGGCCCCTGCGTGGCCCTGACGTCATTGCCGGCTGCTAAAGATTCGGCCCGACTCCACGGTAATACCTAATTTGTCCGATCCTTTCACGTGAAATATCATGTGATCTCCTTCAGATATATGAATCAAATCAAATATCACCTTGTATTTGCGAAATACGTGGTAAAAGTAGCTCAAATAATGCAAATTCGAGGGTGGATTTGGCTCGTTCGACTTGTGGCAAGCGCTAACTACAGTAGATGCCCCCTCTCTGTAGGATCCTCCTTGCGTCGCGTGTGGGTGACTTGGTATAAGCCCTCTGTCCAATCCCAAGCGCACCTGATCGTTACAGGATTTTCGGCTCCACTACTAATCCTCCAGCTGTTCTTTAGGGGTGGGTACGATTACGGCACCGGAGACTATGGTAAAGTTAATAGCAAAATTGAAGCGTTAATCATAAAGTAATCAAATTCCATGGTCGTCTTCTGTTCTCAGGGAAAATTAGGCAATATCTCTTTGCATTTCTTCAAAATTCGCGTACACCAGCAAACTCAAACTCGACCATCGTTTCTTCCCAATGAGCGTCCATAATAAGCCGTCCTTCCGGGAGATAGACGAGTTTGGTGAATCTGCATGATTAGCACTCTCCGTACTCAAGTTGGGTGGGGTTAAGCTGCGGATGAATCTCCCAATCCATGCAGAAACATCCATGGGACTCTTTACCCTTCACCACTGCGGCATCTACATAGGTCCACGCTTCATCCTGGGGCTTACGGCCAGTTAGAGCCTTGAGGACGTCCAGGAAGAGGGCCGCGCCGCCTTTGGCACCTGTGTGCAACTCTGCACAGTCCTGGATCGACCAGATTGACAATCACGTCGGGACGTCCTCATGGCCGGTGGAACAAATACTGAAGTTCTTCTGTATGACGCCAGCGTTGAAGATCGTGATGTCGAGCCGGGAATCTTGAAAATCTCGATGGCTTACCTGGAAAGGAGTACATTGTATTCACCCAGACCGTAATCTTGTCATGGTTCTGACAACGCCAAGTGTCGAACTGTCTAGCCACTCCAATAATTGCAACACATTGTGCCTAAATAGGCGATTAATTGCACGTTCACGGCCTGTACCAATTAATCAAACTCCGTGGTGACATTGCGGCACTGGCCCGGAAGCATGCACTTCAAATCAAATGCTGCAGGTTCGTTCCTAGCTGTCCAAGTGCAAAAGCACCTTCCACTAACTGTGGCATTTCACATTAGACTCGATCTTCGTTGCGCCCTCAAGACTGCCTCTAAAACACTGCTCTCTGCCAAAAACTCGTGGAAGACGTATCTTTTCGATTCTCAGAGGTGTCTACGACGACCCCGCTGCATACGGTGTGTGAATCTCCTGACATCCGACTTGTGAACGTGTGGCTTGACGACAGCGGTCAACCTTGGGCAGCAAACCCAACGCAAGCATTTGCCAGGGCTGTTCCAAGAGGCGCTGATTTCCATCCAGTACCGGCTGCAACACCTGGCCTACGATGATCACAGCAGACACGAAGTGCGCCAACCTCGTGCAGATCTACACAAAGCCACCAAGACCCCATATGTGCCACCATCTATTGTGATTATGACGTCGATTATGGCGATTGGATGCTTACAAAGCCCGTGGATGTAACTGGGGTAATAGATCAGCTGCTGCCAAGTGCACTTGATTCGCTGCTGACAATGAATCCACATGGTAAAAATGCGGCGAACAACCATAGAAATTCAAGGTGCGGACATACGCCCTGGCGGCTCACAACATCTCGATCGGAATCGCCCTGGTGGCCTAATCAGGTTAGCGTGATTATCGCAATCTATACCAAATCTAGGACCCCTTGCAACGTCACGCCATCCCCAACTCATTTATCTTGTATCCCAATCAGAAATTCTCCACCATTTGTCACCATTGCATCGGCGTTAGGTTGTCGGAGGAATGGAAGGACAAGGAAACAAACTGCGTCATATGACAAAGCAAAGAACACTAGTAGCTCATCCATCGTTCTATATATAAAGGGGAACCATGTCCTAAAATGATCATCCACTAATTTCAAGAACATTAAGAATTGAGAATCAGTAACACTTCAATGGCCTCAAAGAAAATTCTTGTCGTTTTTCGGAACAACAGGTCTCCAAGGTGGCTCCGTCATCGAGTCAATCCTCGGCGACCCTCAAGCTGCTGCTCAGTTTTCTATTCGAGCAGTGACCAGAGATCCTTCGAAGGCTAGCGCTCAAGATCTGATTGCGAATGGTGTCGAATGTGTGGCAGTACGCTCACTTTTTCCTGATTATTGCGCGATATCTGACCATGTTGATTTAAATCTTAGGCCGACATGGACGATACGGGCTCTCTACGATCAGCTTTGATGGGAGCATATGCCGTCTTTGTGGTGACGAACTTCTGGGAAAAGTTGAATGCGGATGCGGAAATTCAACAAGGAAAGAATGTTGCAGATATCTCCAACGTACCTAAGAGTTACTCGTGACCTTGCTATCCATTGCTGTGGACGCCAATTTCACAGGAGCTCGATATCAAGCACCTGGTTTGGAGCAGCCTGCTAAACGTTACAAAGCGTATGCTCTAGCACCCATTGCCCACTTCAAGTAGATTTATTTCCTGACGCTCCCACAGTCTCCAATGGAAAACTGGATAAATGTTTTCCACTTCGACTCGAAAGCTCCCGTCGAGGAGTACATTCGCCAGATCGGGATTCCTGCTTCCTTCTTCTTGCCTGGATTTTACATGTCCAATATTCCTGGAAGGTCGATGAGGCTAAATCTAGACACGAAAGAACTCAGGTTCGGACGCCCAGTTCCAGGTACTTCACCCATACCATTGCCTGATACTGCAGCCGATACTGACAAGTTCGTTAAAAGAATGCTACTCAACCGAGAGAAGTCATTAGGAAACGCATCTTTGGAGCCACCGAGTACTATACCCTGAGCACATTGTCGTCGACTTCAAGGCTGTGAAGCGGGAATTTGGGCATGGTGCCAAATTCTCTGAAATTCCTACGGGTATTTTCAAGAGTATTCTTGCTTCAGGGGGATGTCGGCAACTCTACAGGAGGAAATGCTCCAAAACATGCAATTGATGCCAGAGTTCGGCTATTACGGAACTAACCTCTGACGGACGGCCATTGGGTAGGTCTCCTTTATCGCGCAATCGTTATTTGATTTGATCAAGTTGGATCACCTCCACTCAACCTCTACTCTTGCCTAAGGCTAACTCCATGTATAGATCTTGAACAAACCTCTGACAACTTGGAAAGAATTCGTCGCCAAGACACCGGTCTGGCCTAATTTGAAGTAATCGCAAATGATATGATTCACCCTAGACCCTCATTTGTTAGTTTGACAGATAGCTGGTCACTTAGAACGGTCACAGCTGGAAGCTATCGATATCGGTTCACAGTTGCTTTGCTTATTATTCTCGCTTCACTTTGAAACATATAACAATCCTCATCAACTAAAATGAATTTACGTTAAAGTGTTCTGTATTTATTAGAAATCCACAGTTCAAAGCCAGTCGCCTCCGCAAGAATTGATTTATAAGTCGGCCCAATTTTTTGTCCAATGTTTGACAGTTATTATCCCTTTGGGAAACTGTTTACTGGTGATCGTTCAAGTCGGTGTTCTGGGCATCCACTTCCACATGGTCTTGACTGATCCCGGAGGTTACGTAAATTATTAGACGTTGCTCAATATTCGGGAAAAAGTCGGGACAAATTCGGGAACAATTCGGCTCTTCTTCGCAACCTCTCGCTCAATTGTTGCCATGATGTGAACACAGACTCGATCTCCAAGTGATCAAGATAGCGTGACGCTTCTCACGTTCGGGTTTATCTCGGGCTTATTCGTCTAATCCCCACAGTAGCTACTCCACAAACTAGAGCGTCTCGCATTAAGTTTTCCCCGAATGTGGGGCAACACTGGGGTCCCCATAGAAGATACTTGATATAAAGAAACCCCCCCATGTCTATCTTCGGAACAGCACCGAACATATTCCAGACATGATAATGGAGACTGCAAGTGTCAATATTCAGGAGAAACTGGAAGAACAGGCAATTGAAAATGTCGACAATCGGGTTGACAGCGCTATTTTGGCGACGACTGAGTTGCCGCTTCGTCAAGTTATCAGCCCTTTTCTGGTTTTCGCATTAATGGTCTTCGGCGCTTCCACACTGTTGTTTGGCTTTGACAACAACGTGGTGGGGCCCATTGCTGCTCTAGAGCCTTTTGTATGTCCACAGTTAAATTTTGATTTAGTGATTATTCTACTGACTGTCTCGAGGTTCGGAAATACCAAGGTGTTAACCACTCTACTGGGTCTTATGTATTCACTGCTCGTAATCAGGACCTCATTTTCTCCGTTCCGCTCGTTGGTACAATTCTCGGAGCATGGTCCGCATCGCCCATTCAATCGAAATTTGGTCGGAAATGGTCGGTCATAGGATGTTACGTTGTTTCAATAGGCGGCGTATTTCTTCAGTTATTCGCCAAAAACCTCGGAATGTTTGTCGCTGGGCGTTGCTGGAACGGCATCGGTTACGGCTGTGCGATGGCAATTTCACCTTTATACCTTTCTGAGGTTGTCCCAGCCATTATGCGTGGTCGTTCAGTTTCCTCGCAGAACATATTCACGATCGTCTCCGGGGTCATAGCAACAGTTGTTGTCAATGCCACATCGAAACTGGGTGGTAAGAACGCATATATGATCCCGCTTGGTGTTCAGTGTGCACTTCCAATTATTCTTATTCCGTTCACGGCCCTGCTACCGGAATCACCAGTTTGGTTAGTTGCTAATAACCGGCTGGAAGACGCTCGGAAAAGCCTACGTAAATTACGTGCTTATAGTGACGAAATGGTCGACAACGAGCTGGAGCTTATCAAGGAAACTGAACGAGCAGAACGCGAGATTGGTCAAGACGCGAAATTTTGGGAACTCTTTTATCGTGGTAACATCAAGCGGACATTGACCGCATCTAGTCTGTTCTCGATGAATCAGGTTTCGGGCATTATTCTTTCGACTACATATGCTACAATCTTCCTTGAACAAATCGGTGTTGACAATCCGTTCGGGCTAACTATCGCTGCTGCGTGCTGCCAACTAGCTGGAGCAATCATCGGTCCTTTCGTGGTAGATTCAGCTGGCCGTCGTCCAGTAGCGTTAATTGGTATGACGCTTTTGATGGTGATTGATTTCATTGCTGGTGGATTATCATTTGCGGAAAAAGGTAACAAGTCGATTGCTCTTGGGATCGCTATCTTGTCATTTATCTTCAATGTCATCTGGACAGGATCATTTTATGCTCTGTCGATGTTGATTCCTTCCGAAGTTGCGACTGTCCGTCTACGAAACCACACCATGTCCTATACCGTGGGTTGGTGCCAAACTACCGCTGTTATCACGACTTTTGCTGTCCCGCAGATAACTAGCGCTGGTGCTGGAAATTTGGGACCCAAGACATATCTTGTGTTTGGCGGATGTATGGTTTTGATCATTATCTTCACTTTCTTCATGATCCCTGAGACAAAGGGATTGACGTTCACTCAAATTGATGCAATGTATGAGCGAGGGGTGCCGGCTTGGAGGTGGAATTCTGAGAAAGTTCACTTGAAGGATGATGTTGAGAAGAAGGAAGATCATGAAATGGGGAACATGAACAGAAACTAAGAAAATTTCTTGTTTCTTGTTGCATAAGAAAACCTGTTTTAAGCTTTGAATAGAATGCTTCTAAGGATGATCAGATAAACAAGAAGCAGACGCTTCGCGGCTCTAGCAGCACTAAGCTGACGCTATGGAAGACCAAATACTTCTTTCCTGAGCATAGAACCTATAAATGGGACCGGGACAGGGTATGGCATTTCAGGGGTGTGAACCGTCATTGAAATTGAAACTAGCCGCACGGTTAACGGCACATGCTAAAGGTTGTCCAGGGGTTGGTTCCGTTCGTATTCTAATTATTACGAGATATCTTGCCACCAAGTCAGGGTAACGTGACAGAAAGTCGTCGTTCTTGCCCTCCCGAACCAGAAGGACACAAGGAGCCGCCAACGCTTGACTCCTGCTGCCAGAAAATTGTGTTCGATCTTGTTTGGCATTCGTCTGCATTGTATAACATGATTGCATTAGTTCTAAACACTACACAGGGACCGTCAGTGCTAGGTAGGGATGTCTAGTTTCTGGGACCATCAGATATGCCATCATTTCTTTCTATGATGTGAGCTGGTACAGTTCTAAATTTGCCCTCGTGGATTAACTATTTGGCGTTAACATGAACCCTGGAATTGACTACTCTAGATCAGCGAGAGCCAAATTCGATCTCCCCTTATAGCACACTTACCATCGAACATCTTCCCACCAAATGTTACCATCACTTTAGCTGTTCTTGGTTGAGCCACCTATTCCACAATCAACGCTAATCCAGCGGCGTTTTGAGGAGCTTTTGGAATCAGCTCGAAGGACTTACTAAGCACGAGACGTCTCGCGGATCTATGACTTTGCTTCTAAGCTCTGTTGTTGAATCTGACGAGATGACGTCGTATATGTACCCCAATTTTCCACTTGCCCCCTTTATAATTGCAGTCTCCAGCACATCGTTTGGTGCGCGACGATCTAAAACAACACTGGCACAAGTGGTTTCATCAATTCCGTATTTGCGCTCGAAGCGATTGCAGTCTTACGGTCGCC
Source organism: Lipomyces doorenjongii (assembly GCF_038497915.1). NCBI lineage: Eukaryota > Fungi > Ascomycota > Lipomycetes > Lipomycetales > Lipomycetaceae > Lipomyces > Lipomyces doorenjongii. Next base: position 40,153 of record NW_027118138.1, on the reverse strand, counting down.
TTCGTGCTATTTATCTGTCGCAAGGTTGAAGCTTTTTGCAAAATGTCGAGGTCACGAACCTCCAGCTAAGTTAGTGGGCTCTTTCTTTATGCTTGGAAGTGGAAATGGTGTGAATGCTCTCCAGTCTACAGGATTAGGCTCACGGCCTTGACATCAACCAAGACTCCACGAGGTTGCAATTCCGGCGTAGTAGTAGTCCGCACTACCAGCCTTTCACCTTGACTAGGAGCAAACCCTGCAATATGAACAGCTTGAGCTGGAGAGGAAGAAAACATTCTAAGCGAAACCAGACGAATGGTGCAAGATGTCCAACTTTACATATTCCGTATGTCAAAACTACCTGTCGGGTTATATTTATAGGAGGTAAGGTCGAATCTCTACGGTCGTGAGCCATTGTCGAGCACTGTGGATACTGAGATATTTACCGTCCTCCACGGTACAACTGGAGAGATACGTATCTATTGGAGGCATCTGGCACACCACCTGAGAACCATCCAATGAAATTCAGTTGAAAGTACTGTTTGGAAAGTTGGTGATATTGTTCCAGCTCAGCTTCTGGGTTACGAAGCGCTCCATTCCAGCTCCACAACAAGCTGTGGAATTTGAGCGCTATATCCAAAGGTCTGGAAGGCAAAATATTTTGCAACGGATTCCAAAATAGCCTCGAAAAATTCTCTGACCATAGATAAATTGTCTGGCAATTGACTCGCCCGAGGGCAAGTTCATGTCGCTTTCAAGCCAAGATCCCCGGTAGGATAAATCTTCCAGTTTTATTCTGTACTTTCAATCACTCAAACAGATCGGGATAATCTTCCCTGAGCCATTGATACTGAACACGTGAGAACATACGAAGTTATACTCAGGGTACCTTTCAATTGAGTCAAGCTGAGTAGACCAAGACGTGCCAATCTTCCTTCGTGTCTCTGCATAGGGCCAAGGCCAAGCAGTGTCAATATGGCAGTGACCAATCCCAACAATAAGAGTTTCTTGGTCTGGTTTGAAAACCTCAGGAGGATTGGCTTTGGTGCCGAGAATCCCTGAAACTCTGAACCAAGTCAGCACTTTCCGGTTTGAAAAACCTATCATCGTAAGGTGGCTGAATATTGTCATTAGGGCCAGCATTGCCAAACATGCCGTTGCAACTGGTCGATGTAAAATGTGTGCCATTGACCGTCATTCCAACCAGCAGGCAAGATTCTCTCTGCATCATTCTTCGCAACTGAGACCCTGTATGACTTTTCCTTCCTCCGAGAATATGAGCCCCTCGTTCCCGCAGTTCCAATTGCAGATAACCGGCTCAACTGTCAACCATGAATCAGGCTCTTTCATTCGATCTTGCACCAATGGGTAGTCCAAGAAGGACCGAACGATTCTCCCTTAGCAAGGGGGTTATTTTTCCTTGCTTGCTATCGCGAAACGACGTCTCGACATTCCATTTCCAGAGTATACCTTCATATTGACGTGCCATTTATGAACGCGACCATTCTCGTAGAACTTAGGCAGATTGAATGCTCGATACTGGCTCTCGGCGAGGAATAGATCCAATCTCCCCTGATAGGTTGATTCTACATGGTTAGCTACTGGCTGAAGGTTCAAGGTACTGTAAGTAGACATAACGTTCTATAATAGAAAATTGGATGGAAATGAATGCATAGACCTTTATTTCCATTTCCATCCATCCATTCCATTTGACAAAATGAGTGGACTGGATCGCCAACCTGCTGCAGAGGCATGATCTTAATACAAGAATCTAAACTATACAATATTGATCTTCATGTCGATCTCCCTTTAACATGCTGATTCTCATATCTACGTATAGATCCCCCTATGATTTCACTTTCCTCCGGGAAAAGGGGGGTTGTTACAGAAGAGGAGGAACTGAACTTAATGTGTGAACATTAAGTTATTCGCAATTTGCAGTGACACATTTGTTGCCCATCCCTAATGGTGAACGATGACCAGGAACCAAACACGCACTAAACCAGGAGCAGTGCGGCACGATTGTATGGCGGATTCGCTCACGCGCCCCTGAACTGCGTGTACTATGGCTAGGAACGATGGTGCGGTAAATGTGTACCTGAGTCAGGGGTACACAATGAAGGATAGTCGATGTGGCTCTAATCACACGACAATAATGACTTGAACCTGCACTCACTTAGTGAGATCCAGCCCGTCGGCTCATCACCACTAATGTCAAGTATCATGACGTAGAGAACACCATGAGTGACTACCGTTTGCCTAAAGGCAAACTAAAGAGCGTACACATTTACTATCTTACTATGAGGATACAGTTGTCTTTCAACACCTTATCCCTTGCCTTCGTTCGTCACCCTTACTCTTTACTCGCCCATCTCCTTTGCCTCCATACTACTCCTTGTCATATCACATCTTCTCTTCTTACCTCCTTCCTTTACTCAATATTCAATCTCTTTTGTCTCTTCTCTTCTATATTTACTGTCTCTTTGTTCTACTTCTACGTACTACCCTTCACATACTTTTCTCTTCCCCATCACTAACCGAAATGCCTTATACTTATGTTTCCATCCGCTGCCTGCTTACACCTCGCCTTGCTCTACACTTGATTCCCTTGATTTTGCTCATTCATGGCTACTACCATTTCGACATATATAGTATCGCCAATGTTACTCATCCTCTTGGCCGTCGTCGGTCACGACGATGTACCATGATACTTCTTAGCACACGTATCTGATGGCTGCGGTGATGTGAGCGATCTGTTGATAGTTGAAAAACGAGCCATTAGTCCTGAGATATAGCAAAATTGATAACCCGTGGGATTATATATGTTGTCGCCTTGCTAGCTCCGGTGTCACGACGCGATCGCCCTTATTGGTTATACCATACCGCTGACACAAGGTGCTAGTGGTTAGCTTCGAGATTGTCCAGAGTAACTGCCGTTGCCTAATAGCAAACTATAGAACTTACGCATTTACGCATCTAAATCGAGGGTAGGGTTGGTCATGTCCAACACTGGCTGACAGACAAAATACTATATCTTAACTCAAAATATCTCAAATCTGTTCCGATTCTCACGAACCCCCATTACTATCTGTGTTCATTTTTCAGCTTTCCATGCTCTTAACAATAACATCACATCTCCTCAAAGGCTCGGATTGAACCGCTTTCGCAAAGACTCTCCCTTGAAGTACATCAGAACCGGTGCAGGTGCAATGGCCAACATGATGAGCGCCAGCAGAGTATTTCCCCAGCCGTGGCCCAGTGCAGCATATATTTTGGGGCCAGCTAGCGGAAGGAAGGCACCGCCCAGGCTCCGCACCATCGTTGACGCTGAGTTTGCCGACGCGGCGTATATTGTGTAGGCGTCGACCAGATACGATATTGTCGGCGAGAACGTGGCGAAGATGCCGACGCCGAGACAAAAAGTTCCAATTAGCGGCACAATCCAGTGGACTGCGTATTGTACCGTCCATCCATAGATGAGCAGACCAATAATATCCATCGGTGACAGGACCAGTAGGAGCCACAATCTGTACTCGGGCTTTTTATCACCAGATTTGGCGGCCATGTTGAGGAGCACACGGTCAGAGTATGCGACGATAGTCAATATCGAGACCAAAGTACCGAGCCCCATAGCGAGATACGATAATCCCACGGCCTCGGTCGAAAACTTGTATTGGTTTTGAAAGACGGAAGTGAAGGTAGTGAGGAGCAGGTACAATTGGCCGTATGTGATCGCGACATAGATGGACATGATAAGAACAATCGGACTCATAATGAGAAGCTTGCAGGGACGAATAATATTTTTCATGAAGTAAGGTACTGTGCCGGACATGCGATTTTCGTACTCCGTGCGGAGTTTATCGTTGCCCGTTTCTTTCCGCAGTCGACTGGCTTTGACATGCAGCACGTACGGCCCATAAGTTTCGGGCAGGAAGACAAAAACCACAATAGTCATGATGCCGGATATTATTCCGATGACTCTGAAAACCCAGCGCCAGGACACGGCGGACAAGAAGCCGCCAATTACAGGACCTATTGCCGGGCCCAGTGTTGGTCCAAGAAGGTAGAGATTCAAATACCTCCCACGCTTCTCTATGGGTATGACGTCTGCTACGGAGCCGGCGCCGATGGCTAATGACGTGCTCCCAATAAGGCCCGCAAGCAAGCGCAAGACAATTAGCGAGGTTAAATTGTTGCACTCTCCTGCTCCTATCGTGAAGGCGGTGAACAGAAACACAGAGACTTTGAAAACGATCAAGCGGCCGTACATTTCAGAGAGTGGTCCAACAATGAGAGGACCTATTGCAAAACCGAGGACGTAGATGGAGACGACGAAGGACGCGAGGATGGAGTTTGCATTGCCGAACTCCGTCATCATGCTTGGCACACCGGGCGCGAACATGGATGATCCAAGCGGACTGTACTGTTAGAACACCAGAATTTAGTCACGTAGAGTGCGACGACTTACACGAGAAAGTTGAGCGTAGAGACAATCGCCAGCGCTCTGATCTTTGCACCGAACTTGAAGTTCATTGGATTTGTTGGGTCATCTGACCCATCCCAAGTGACGAGGTTCGAATCGTCCACCACTATCTCTTCCGACAGTGCCTGAACTTGATCTTTTTCAGATTCGAGGTCAGTCGGCACCGAAGCTGTTCTTTCACTCATGGTCGGAAACTTTTTCTCGCGGCAGGATGACTCGTCAAATGGCAAGCGTAAGTCCAAGGTAGCATCGTCAATAGCGTTAGTCGACATTGACAGCTTACGTTTCACTCAATGCCAGCGTAGTGTTCTCTAGAGAGCTTCATTGTGGTCGCACGGGACAGCATTTAAAGCTGGCGACCGTTGCAGCGATATCGGAGAAATATTGTCTTTAAAGTCCGACCATTTTCGGCCCGCTGCTCAAAACGGCGCTTGTTAGTAATCCGAGCCCGAAGTCTGTCTTTTTCATCGTTGCTTTTCCCGGGACCGTTAAGTTTGATGTCAAGCTCGGATTTCAGAGCTGCTTTAATCATTTGACCCTGATATCTCCGTCGTCCTAATAATTTTGCTGCAGTAGAAATATTATTGAATAAGTTACTGTATTTCATAAAACTCTGTTGTTGTTATGCACCTGGACCTTGGGTGGACTGAGTTCGGGTCTTCATTGGACAGTTATGCATTGTGCTTACGCACTAGAGCAAGCCAATCGCTGAGCAATCCGCGCTAAGCTCCTATCGGTGTGGGTCGGTATCTACCGTGGCATGTTTAACTTCCATATGGCTAAACCCAGAAGAACCTTAACCTTCACCTCAAACTCATCCCAAATTCACCCACAAGCTAAATAGCGGTACCACAGTAATCTAGGGCTCGATAGAAGCTGGTATTTATCGTTAGAGGTACAAAAGCGATTGAAACGGTGTGACATCTTCCTTTTTTTTCTCGGCTTTGCACTTGAAATATGTTTCTCTGGTAAAGCCAAGATTCTCTATTCCTGTCTGCAATTTCTAAAATTTGACGGTCTGGCATTGCCATGCCTGCTGTAAGATACGCGATCTCAACAGCCGTACCCTGCGTTAGCGTTTCGCCAGTATAGGATCCAGCGGGACAGCCGACTATCAAAGCTCAAGGTCCGAGCCCTAACCATTTCTACGGCACAGCTCAGACTTTTGAACTTCATTCACATACTGATCTTCGTCCAGTCTTGCGGATGCCCATATCGTGGACTCACCGGAACTCATTCCAAATCCAAATCCACGCGAGTGTCTCTTGACAGAGAGCTAGAGAACAGGAATTATTGGATACTCTTCATTCTCTCCGCGATACCCGACTCTGGCTTGCAACTTAGCCACATCAGCTGCCTCGGCAACACCAGCCACCCCGATAATCGCGCTAGGCTTACTGGGAATCTGAGATAGGAATGAGGAGCTGTTGCGATTACAAATATTCGCAGAAATCAGCAATATTTGTTATTCGTATTGACAATTCACAAACACTGCGGATACTAATAAAGATATCACGTGTAGCTATAGCTATACTTAATGAGGTATAAACATGGGTACTTGTATCATAGGTGGAACAGCTTCCACCTGGAGCAAACAATCTTCTCTCTAGTACGTTTAAGGGACTCCCTTTCAGCCTTCTCTTCGGAAGTTTCTAAACTCTTATTTCTATAGATCACCTACTGCCCTGAGTCGCTGCAAATGGCGATGTGAAAACCGTCAATACTACCCGCTGTAAATGATGGCTACGATAGTGAAGCACCGCGAGAGGACTGGATCTCCAGCCTAACCACCAGTCCAGTAACCCAAGATCCAGAAGGGTTAGGCCAATCGTCTCTACCTCATTCCCTCAGTCAACCAGCAGGTAGTGCAGACGTCAATTCTTGTCTCAAATTTCTAGACGATAAGGTACTACCTTCAGAATCAGCCCTCTCAGTCTTCAATCATAGCTTCCAGTTTAAAATTCCCCAACCAAAGCCTCAAAAAATGTATGGTGTGCGGTTAAACCCCATTAATCTCTTCTTTCTACTAAATCGAGCCTTTATCGGGGAAGTTTGTTGGATCTTGGCGACCGCGAAGACTCGGCCCAAAGATATATCGTCCCTGCGTGTACGTGGTCACGCCCTCAAGTATCGGTCAGGCTACGGAGAGCCACTGAGGTCGCTGCCTAGTCTCTCAAGACCACCCCCCTTCTTTACCAAGTCGATGATGTGATGACGCGATTCATACTGCGGCCTCGGGCCTGCTTCGTAGTCGAATAATGAACTGAGGACAGAATTCTCCAGTGGGCGCCTGGGCGCCGCGCGTCATGATGGCCGCCGGACTGTGTTGTCTAGGTCCTCTTCTGGACGTGAATCAGCATTAGAGAACGATCCAAAGGCAAGTGTTACGTACACGTGGATATTTAGTAGACGCTTAGTGGTAATTTTGGTAGAAGATTAATTTTGGTTCTTTTGATGTGTTGCGTTTAGGGGCCAAACCCCCATGTATATAAGTGGCTCTTCTCTCCTCCTCTGCTTTTGAGGGACTTTAGGCAAATATATTTTCGTTGTAACAGTAAGTCTCCTCTTCGGTGGCTAGGTCTATGGGGCGACTTGCCGAGTTGAAGGCGGCATTTGAGTAGAAGTAGAGCGAAACTTATAGTCAAATTGAACCATCTGGCAGGGCTGTAGGCGGATTGGCGGATTGGCGGATTTGGCGGATACAGATGGCGGAATATGGCGGATAATTCGTATCTTCTCTAATTAACTCAATAAAAGTTCAAGGTCTAACCAAATAGTGCGTTCGGATGGGAACAATAAATATTATGGTGATTGATGTAAGCGAGCCGCGCACATTTCTACTCAACGTATATCTATCAACTTTACACGACATTTTCCACAACAAAATACGGAAGAGATAGCTAATAACGTGGGTGATAAGCGAGCCGCGCACATTTCTACTCAACGTGTATCTATCAATTTGACACGACATTTTTCAACAGCAAAATACGGAATCCACTTTTAAAAACGTAGACTTTTACTAGCCCTCGAAGCTACCAAAACACGCTCAGCTAAACATACGACAGGCTGCAACGATCGACAATGTACCCGAATCCACCTTCGTGATCGAATAAATGGGCGATGAATATAATTGCCAACCTACTCATGACTGCTAAGATTCTTTGAGTCACGGGCCTGAATATACGACTTTTGCGACTAACCTCCATCGCTTGGTGCGGGGCAGCAAGAGCCGACTACTTGTGGTAGAAAGTGCCAAATTTGTTCAGCCCTAACCCTTTAGTAATCCTTGACTGAACCCAATCGACCACCTCAAATTCGGGGAGACTAATAATCATCGTCGTCTTTGTCGCTATCGCTCTCAGTTAATCGACGCTCTTGCTCAATTATTACGGATATTGCTACAATTTTAACATTTTTAACACGAACGCCGATTGTGCCCAACTGTGTGACAAGATGCACATCGTCTGACTTTTTCTTTCGATTCTGCCGCGGTTCATGTCGCTCGTCCACTTTTTGTGGCTCCAACCGCTCGTTAATCCGTCAATCTTGCATACAATAATGTTACTATTGGCACTGTGTCGATAATATATTATATACAATAATCTGGATCGTGCAATGTCGATCTCGCTGTTACAGTACTGGACTAGGGTCGGCGTTGACTGGACTACACTTCAGGGCAATTCAAGCCATCTAGGCACGTGCCCTAGGAACGAGGAACAAGACTAAAAACTAGAAGACAAGATCTTTCCCTTGGTCTGACGGCGAGGACAAACCCGTCCTTTTACGTTCCGCCAGACTGCTACGAACCGCGTACTGTAGTAGCGGGAACAAACAAGCAAGAAGCAAGAAGAAGCAAGAAGACGAAGAAGAAGAAGAAGAAGAAGAAGAACTGTAGTAGGCCGCGGACGAACATCTCACGATTATTGTCGCGGCCCGACCTAGAACTAGAACAAGCCAACAATTCGCGCAGGGCTAGGGTTGATTCGTCGCTCCACGGTGACGTAAGCAGACCATGTACTCTATTATTGCCGCGTAAAGCTGAGCTTCCCGCCCTTCTTCTCGGAACACCTCGTACATCAGCAAAAGTGCGCAAGAAATGGCGCTCGAGCAATGGGCATTGCCCCAGCTCTCAAAGCTCCTGCCTTTAGACGAAGAGTCACTCAAGCAAATTATTGTATACACTGACGCGCTTCCCGATGCCAAGGCCGCCGAGCATCTTAGAGGTCTGCTTGGTGCCTCGCCACAGGCTTTGGATTTCATTACATCTTTCAACAAGCATCGGTCAGCTGCAGCCGTTGCAGAATCCAAGCAGGCTGGCGATAGCAAGGACTCCGAGCGAGTGAATGACAGCAAGGACAAAGAGTTGCCGGCCTATGCCCCTCCGTCGCACCGTCGACTTCATACGAATCCAGTCATTGACGCTGGGCACATCCGGGCGAGAGATGAGGTTCGCTTGATCGTCAATTTATACTTGAACCATCTTGAGCTCTCTTCATTCAACTGACTTCCTAGCAGCAACAGATGCAGAACTTGCTACAGAGCATTCAAATCCAGTATGGCATCTATAATAGCGAGATCGAGCCCGAGCATGACACGGAATACTACTGCGCTTGTCCTATTCACAACTATATGAGGTTAAAATCCAGTCGCTCTGGAGTGCAGGACATGTGGTCACGCGCAGTCATGTATCCTGGTTAGTCCACCTTCTCACGACGAACACTGTCTTTGCAGAAGCTAACGCTTTCTATTTGGCTGAGAAGGGGAGAAAGCTTACAACGACATTTATCAAAACCCTACGATCTTCAGTAGCAACCCCTACAGACGTCGCGTTGTCTCGCCATATGGCTATTATCAACCTGCGTGGGGGCCCCAAAAGCCTAATCCAGATAGTCACGCAAGGTCAATTCATCAGACCATTCAACTAAACAATACCCTTAACAGGGAAGCTCAAGGCACGATCGATGCCAAGGAACCGAAGGTCAATATCTGGGACGACAACGACCTAAACATCGTAATGCCGAATATGACCATTGCCACAGCCGGTGACCAAAAGCGACCAGCTGAGTCCGACGAGACGCGACAGAGTATTAGTGTTCCTTCTAGGAATGATATGGAGACATCTACTAAATCATCCAAGCTCGCAAGCTTCAGGAAATCTCTCGGTATAAAGTCATCTGAGGAGAAAGCGGTTGCGAAAACGACAAAGGAAATCGCTCATGCCCGTGAACTACGAAACGCGATTCTGGCAGAAGAGCAGGGTAGATGGCCAGACGAGCAATGGCGACAAATTGTGGCTGCGTATCAGGAAAAGGTTGGCATGACTAGAAAAATAGCCCACCTTCGAGCTCGCCAGCCTATTCAGTATCTCCACCTGCTCCGAGCAGGGTATTTTGAACCTATTCTAGTAGCTTGGGCTGGCGCAGCTTCCAACCCGCTCAAATTCAGCATCGAGGCCGCGGCAGGATGGAGAGGAATTACCCCCATGTGGCGGGGATACGAAGATACTGCCGAGGAACGTTTGTATTGGGTTTTGAACCATAGAGATGGAAGTGTAGGAATGAGAATGAAGCCAGACTTCATCTCTGAGATGGACATGGCTCGTGCCAGAATGGCTTCCGCGGTCGAGCCTCCCCCGGAATACTACTCGGTCAATGATACCTGCCACCTTCAGCTTACTTCACCCGGCTACTCGAAGCAGGTTATGCCTCCCCCCTTTAGAGCCTATGATCGACCGGCAGTACCTACAGATGATACTATGATCCTCTTAGATGTGTCTGGATCCATGGACTTTGATCCTGTCCGTCCGAACTATAACAAGTATCTTATTACTGGCTATTCAAGATCTACCCAGCCAAAAAACAAAGGTGATCCCAATATCTTCATCGACTCTACTTAAAAATACTGTATTAATCTTGTTCCAGATGTTGCCAGAGCCATCATCCGACGCTTTACCGATGCGATGGCAAACCACGACCACAATTTCCGAGGCTATGATCTTACCACTTTTTCGAGTCAAGCCCACTACATCGGCATGATTGACCACCAGAACCTCGGTGCAATGTGGCGAAACATCAGAATCGGGGGCGGAACTCGAGTCATGACAGGCTGGCAGAAGGTCAAGGATCTACATTTTCAGAAACATTCCGCGTCAGCAATTCACCATCCGGTATACGGATGGCAAGCAGGTCCCGAAACTCCCATGCTGAGGTTACTGCTTCTGCTCGATGGTGAAGCTACCGATATGGATGAGTTTGAACTGGATCTGCTGGGTCTTTCTTGGGCTCATGTGACAATCTTCTTAATTGGCGTCGATGGATGTCCTCATCACCATCGTCATGCTAATGAGTTGCAGAGAATCAGCGACGTCAACCACCATGTATCTTTTATTGATGCGCAGGGCAATACTCCGGAACGGTTCGTTACTCACGAGCTACTCAAACGGCATCTTGGCTATGAAATTTCAATGTCTGAGTTCGAGCAGATGGAAGAATTGCCACCTTATTCAGAGTCAACCTAGACCGTTCAGATACTTCCCGGATTTTCTGTCGAGTTCCAGTGGGTGGGGAATTGTAGGTGTTCGACAGCCCAAGATTCTCAGATACGTAAAGCTGTTATCAAATTTATTGCGAATCTTTGGCTTGACGTTACAGACGGGCCTTTGGCGTTGCAATCGCTGTTGAAGTCGACTTAGTAGATGCATGTGTGAATCGCAGAATAGTCTGTCAGAATCTTATTGAAAGAATGTTAAACTGTATTGTATTACTAGAAGGCTATCAAAAAGAGCAGTATCGACAAAGAAGGAAGAGACAAAACGAGGAGGATGATGAGGATGAGCGCGCAATATTGGCTCAGCTGGGTACCCTGGCCCTGACCCTGCAGCCAGGGCGCGACCCCCGCCGAAGGTTCCTGACATTTCAGACCCTCCCTCTAAAGAATTCGTCCTTGAATTCAGTGTCCGCCATGCAAGCGTGAGATCACCACAACGACGGCAGTTGTTATCACACATTACCCTGAACTGTAGCGAGAGACGAACTAGGAAATTGACTGTACGGGTGTTATGTTATGAGAGATGTCCTTGGCGTGCCAGAACCGAACTACTTCGCGCAGCAAAATTGGTGTAGGAACAGATCGATCCCGTTGGCACTGAATAATTTCAACCTGACTCGTCTGTGCTGACTTTAGTACATATAACAAGCGTTGAATGGGGGTTGCCACCATAGTAACGAATGTAGGCGCATGTAGGTTAAATCGCATTTCTGGTGGTATAAATACTGAGCCAGGAGACCTTCTCTCCAGACAACCGCAACACTTATCCTGACGCCCAGTTTCAACCTGAAGTTCAACTCATTCGCCGACTTTTCCTAAGGCAATTATCCCACCACCACAAGCATGACTCCTCCTCGTCGAGCTCTCATCGGCATCACCTCGGCCCATGCCACTCTCTTCCAGGGCAAGGAAACCACCGGCCTCTTCATCTCTGAAGCCCTCCACCCCTACAAGATTTTTACGGCTGCTGATTTTGAAGTCGACCTCACTTCTGAGACGGGCACGTACACCCCTGACTGGCTCTCTCAGCAAACCGACTTCTTAAACGGCGAGGATTTGGCTACATGGCAAGACACCAACAGCATTCCGCAAGAAGCTGGACAACATGCCAATGGCCGCCGACATTGATGGCTCTCGATATGGGATTTTTTACGTCTCCGCGGCCATGCCGCCCCGATTGACTACCACACCGCCAGCGACCTGCAAAAGATCGCTGCGCAGGTCTGGGCGAACGGCGGCATTGTCTCGACCGTCTGCCATGGGGCCGCCTTCTTCGCCAACCCCTTGGACCCGGCGACTAATGAGCCCATTATAACGGGGAAGACCATCACTGGCTTCACCACCGAGGCCGAAATCACCGTGGGGATCATGGAGGAGCTCCGGTCCTGGGGTAACGATATGATAGATGGGATGGCCGCTAAGCTTGGAGCGAAATGTGAGTATAATCCTGGCTTGATTTCATACTTGATCTCGCCATAGTTACTGTTCCGCCATTGTCTCTAGTTCACTAGCTAACTTCGTTAGATACTCGGGCCCAAGGTATCTGGGATGACTACCACGTGGTTGATGGCCGCCTTGTCACAGGACAGAATCCGGCTGGTGCACGGTCCACGGCACAAGCGGCGGTTGAGGCATTTGAAAAGCTGTGATTTCCTCGGGTCTAACTTTCTGAGATGGTGTTTATAGGTGTTGAAATAATAACTATTTTGAAGTGCACTAAAGCAAACGCACTTCCAAACTACAGGTTCCTATGACCTCTAAATATACTTGAGACTTTGCCTTCTGGCATCTTCTTGACATATACAACTAGAATCTTCCAGACATTCCACGAATACCCAGTTGCGTCATCGTTACACATTGCCAGAATATTACACAATCTGCGATCTTAGGCTAGAGTGTTCTACACATTCCACAATAGATTTGTATTGCTTCTGCTGGGCGGCTGAACACTCAATCCATGCCCATCTCGAGGAGAGCATTATAGATTTCCATCGCTAGCAATGTATTCAATTAATTCATATCTCTGTCCCTTACGTTGGCTTAAAGATCAAAAAAACTTGGAGCAGGTACACAACCTATGTACCCGTTATTGTCGATGGAGTGTTGAACTTAAACTAGATTAACTAGAGGGCTAGCCAGTTTGAAATTAAACTCTCTCAATGCTTCACAGTTAACTTACAGCTTTTTTTCATTTTTGGATAAGCTAACGGAAATATTTTCATAACCAAATTAGAGATACCCACATGTGAGTCTTAGTGCACGAAGAACAGTTAAGTAGTTGTCGTATTGATTCCACATTACCACATGTCGCTCTTATTATTATTTCAACATAAAATGAGAGTTCTCTAGATATATGTTGCAAATATAACAAATATGATATCATAATATTCGGTTCTGATGACCCGCACGGCATCACTGTGCAGGTAGTCTCTCTCAAATGATCTTGATCATCGTGTACTGGCCGTCGCCTGAGGAAGGACAGGGGTACACTAAACTCTAATGAAGGATAGTCGACCTGGCTCTAAATCACATGACCATCGCCTGAAGAGGCACTCACTTAGTGAGATCCAGCCCGGCGGCTCATCATCACTAGTGTCAAGTATCATAACGTAGAAATCCCTAGAGTGGCTCTCGTTGCCAAATGATGCAAACTAAATAGCGTACACATCTACAATCTCACTATGACGATGCAGTTGTCATTTCAACCACACATATCTCCTACAAACACTCTACCTGCAACAGGAAGAGTGACAGTCAGATCGTCGTGATCGTTTGGCAGGACTGCAAAAGAACGAGATACCGGAATACGATACACTATTCAATGCCAGACGGGAGATTATTGGTTGTCTACAATGATCTCTGGCCGATAGGCATCGTCGGACCTGTGTTTCGTTGTATGAGTAGCTGTCAGTCTTGTTGTGTCGTCTAACTTCCAACCCAAAGGAGCGCCAAGCTGACAATGACAAGCCGGTCCATCAGCTCAATACGCTGCCGACTGTACCCCCAGGCACCTCCGATGAACGTGCCCCGGACCTTCAGCTGGGAGGAGGTCGGTCGAAGAGGTTCTGGGAGGGCATCTATATCAGCACGGCGCGCTCCCAACAGAAGACATGGTATGGATCGTCGTCGATATTCTACTTCATCGGGCGCATCAACGCCTTCTTGACTTCGGCCCTTCAAGAAACTCATTCGGCTCTTCGAATGCTGCCGAACTCGGCGAGTTTTCTGCTCGATGCGCCGACTACGGTCTCAGATGGGGACCACTCGCAGGGCGGGCGGCTCGTGGCGGCCCCAACGGACGATGCTGTCAACGCGGGTGACTATCTAACTTCCGCAAGAAGAGTATTTCCTCGATCTCTTTTGGCAGTCCTATTACACCTCATTTCCGATTGAGCTAGAGTTCAAGGAGCACTACCAGTCTTTGTGGGCAACTTCAGACAAGGAACGAAAGCCGTCCGCGCTCGTAGACATTGTCATTGCAGTGTGCATGCAGTACGGCATGGCGCGGCTGCCAGGCGTTGGACGTGGACTCAGCGCTGCCTCAAGAGCCAGCGTGAATGATAATGATGCCACCATCGCCGGTCGATGGCATTATCGGCGCTGTCAGACGCTTCTGTCTTGCCAGTTGGAAAGCCCTTCAATATCGACGCTGCAGTGTCACATCCTGTGCTCCATTTATCTATGCTGTGGATCTTTCCAGAATATGGCGGATAATGCCTGCAGTCTTGCTGTGCGGACAGCTTATATGCTCGGTCTCCATCTGGAGCCTCCTCAGACCATGCCACGGCGGGAAAAGGAGATGCGGAAGCGCTTGTGGTGGATGCTGTACGTCTTGGAGACAAAGATGAGCATGAAACTAGGTCGTCCGTTTATCCTGCATGATTCCAGTACTACATGCAGTCTGCCGGCCGACGATCGTGAGATCGCCATGCTCTCAGGGTCCAGCTTTGCCCCTCTTGGAGAGAATGTCACCTGGCTCACTTGGAACCTACAACACCAAGCTTATGCTGGCGGCCCGAACAGCCTACACAGCCTTCTACGACAAATGTTCCCAACACCTCCAACGTGTGCAACCCTCAGTTCATCGCAGAGCGGCTAGAAGGATGGCTGAAAGGCGTACCCGAAGCGCTCAAAACGAAACGTCATTCTTTCTACAGACATATCAGCGCTTGAAATTGAACAGTTCGCACCGCTCTGGCTGCAGCGGCAGCGTCTGCTTCTAGAGCTGATGTACCATAACCTGTGCACTAACCTCTACCGTCCCTCCATTTCCTTCGCCCTAGTAGGAGCACCCTATCCCCTTACGGACAGGACTGCGATGAAATGTGCCGCCCACGCCGTGGCGTTAACGCACATGATGCATCAAGTGCTTTTATCGACATCCATCCTGGCCGGCTGACACGAAGCCTTCCAGTGGCAGTGGAATGCAGCTATGACACTCGTTGGCTCCGTGCTGGCGTATCCGCAGCTCAGGGGGCCAGAAGTGCCATCGATCTTTCTGTTGCCGTTTTTGAAAATTTCGGGAATAGCTTCGCAGTCGCGGCGAGCGCAGCTAGTATCATGAGCGACCTCAGTACCGAAGTCGACTTGTTCATACAAAGTCAGGGGATGCAGGGCGTTGCGATGCAGCCGGCCACAAATTGCGAAGAATCAGGTGATGAAAGCCTCATCAATGGCAATTCCATTGCAGCACCGGCGGTGGATGGACTTTTGAGCTTTGACGACGACAATGCTGTTGAAATTAGCGTGTTGGCTCAGTCGATCGATATATTTGCTGCGGAAACGTACAATGATTTTGACTGGTCGGGCATAAATATCAATATCTCCGATCAGTGGGCATTCACGCAGCAATAGAAATAACAGGGTTTGTCATCCGCTCTGCTGCAGCCAGAATGAAACTGGACAGTAGGCAGCAAGGTCCAGCGCAATTATCGCCAAAGACCATCATTCAGACCAAAAACACCAAAGATTCATGATATTGTGTGATATGTCTCATCCTGCACAAATGAACTCCGCACTGTTTTTTCCACCTGTAGGATGTACTGTGATGCGATGACGGACTGTTGTTATCAGCTGCTATTCAGCCTATGCAACCCTCTTCTAAAGCCGGTTCTCAGATCTTCCCCCTTTGCAAGCTAACGCCAATTCTTCCTATCCATTTTGACCCTTTGGTATAAGTGTGAAGTTCTAGAATCGGCTTCCTCACGGCCTCCTCATTGATATGCGATCTTGGAGACCTATTAAGTGTCCTTTTCAAGCCTAGCAGACTCATTGCAAGCCGCCTAAAGTTTTTTTTGACTTCCGAAGTTGATCTTTCGTAGGCTAGGTACATTAGAACGATTATCAAGTAGTAGCAGTTAATGAAAAACTGCAGCCAGTGCTCAAGTGCTTGATAAGCATCTCTGAGAATGTGCCTCAATCCATGGTTCTGAATACCAAATAATCAACCGCGCCAATATTGTGGTTGTAACCGTCAACAATTGCAGGAATCAATAAGCCCATTACAGATACTACTTTTGACAACGGCTCCCTAGCGGGTTTGCCTTTGAAGAAGTCTCCTTTGGCTTTTGCAAGAGCTAAATACCTTCTTGTGACCGGTCATCCTAGACGGCATCCTCGGTACAAAGGCTTGACCTTTCCACACAGTTTGACAGTCAAGAACGTTCTCTATCGGCCTTGAGGTCCTACATTTAATCACATCTTCCTATCACTCTCCATGAGATTTAAGGGATCCCTGACTATACCGCTGTTATCTCAACAAGTGTCATTCCTAAGGCAATATATATATATAAATCTCACTAGTAGATTTTATGTCTTTAGATTCCCCCCTACACAGGCCCAGTTCGATCGAGATCTGGCTCAATCATCCTCGGCAGATCGACAGCACCACTCACTAGCTAGCTAAATTTCCAACTTGCGAATTCATAGTTAACACGGGTCAGGGTTGGGTTCGCGAATGGTGTGAGGACGTACATGTAATAATGGGTAGGTGTGAATATAAGAGAATTGGAGAGAGTATTTCTGCCCTCATTGTGGAATAGCTAGTATCAATTATCACTCCTTTCCTTGCGAATAAGGGCGTACGGAGCCACGGCGCAACTGCAATTTCCCAAAGGAGAAGCAGGAGTTCCAATGTCGAACCGTTGAACTGGGAGCGATGCATCATACAGGAAGTTCCCTAACTCCGAAAAGGATCAATTAACGCGATCGCGATCGGCCATAATGGGCCAGCTTGCTCCTTATCCAGCTTCCACTAAGGTCTCTTGGCCATTGAACCGGCTGTTGGTCACCGTTGCAGCGCCGCCGAACTGGGATTTGATCTTGCCGATTATGCAGGTCGGCCAACTATCAGCTCTCTGTGTCGGGAGAAACTTGGAGAGACCGTATATGTCGCTGCTCCTTCAGGGCATAAGTGCAAGGATCGCTAGTTGCCCGACACATCAGCTCCGGCAAATGCTTGACTTCGCGGGCCTCCACAAGATCAAGCCCATCGTGGAGACGTACCCCATGACGGAGGAGTGAATCAAGCTGGCAATCGATAAGTTGACGAGGAGTGAGGTGTACTGCCGGGCTGTCTTAATACCGGAGTAAGTGGTAAGCCTGGTGACACTATTGGGAAGTTTTTATTTACGTTTATACTTAACTATATTTTATACTTTCGAAATATGTCGAGTTTAAGCTACGCCGATGTATGCGACAACGATGCTGAGGTCGCGAATGATACTTTTTAACCATGTCGATGTGCAAGGACAATTTGTTCGTTCCGGGGTGGTGATCGGGTGCCGCGTTCTCTAAGCTTATGCATCATCCACGGCTAGCCCTTGCTGCACATTGATCACCCGTTGCGTCTGCTCAGCAAGAACTGCACTTGGCTGCTCTTCGGAGTGCCCAAGGGTTTTAGGGTTAAAGTGCATCATGCAGCTTTCAGGCACGGTTAAGTTTAAGTACGGTTTCCGTTGGCAAGGTTAAGTACGGTTTCTCGCGCAGTTAGTACAGTCCGCATAGTTAAGTATGATTTGTTTGCACGGTTTCCCAATCAATAGAAAATTGGATTATATGAATATATGAGAATGTCCCCGTATATTTAATTTATGTCATAGTAAAATTCTACGAGTTTTATAAATTAATATATATAGTGTCTAACTTACAACTTCGAATAGTATTGAAGTTTCAAGGATCAGTATTATATTTCTATTCCATTTGTGATAAACCTCCCTAGCCTGAAGCTGCAAATTTAGATATTTTATGTAAAGTCAATCGGTCTGCAATTTGGAACTGACTAAATTCTGAGGGTTAGCGAGGGAAATATCGTCCAAATGGCGAGGGAAATGTCATCCAAAACGAGCTTGGTGTCACGCCCGGGACCAAAGACTTAACAGACACAACACGCCCCGAAAGCGGAGAAGCCGTAATATCTCTGACTGAATAAGTAGTCAAATGATGGCCCCTGAGTCGGGGCTTGACAGCTGATCAGGGAATAGTTCCAATAGAATCCATACATCGAATCTGCACAGAATTGAGCCGAAATAGAAAACTACGGGTCGAGTATTTTATTCGAACGCCGCCTTTCAAGAGTCGATACGAATACGAATTTAGGGGAAAACTGCCGATATTAGTATTCAAAACAGCGCTATCTTCTCGGACTCGGTACAGGTAGGGTTAAGGATCTCGTGCGGAATCTCTTATGGCCGCAAAATATCTCTCTTGGGGGTCCCCTGAATGACGAAGCGTTCCACAGAGATCAATTGAGGCCAGCGGGCTCTTAAAAGCCGGGCGGGCGACATACGAAAGGTACGCTGGCGTATGTTCTAACCCTAGTGATCGGCGCCCGGGCACTGTTGCAGTGTTCAGGGGTAAGGGTCAGGGCTAAAAGTACTGTAAAGTTACAGTGTCAGCAGAGCGTTTGTGTAAAGGGGCGAGTAAGAAACCTAAGATGGTTCATTGCAAAAAGAGTTTCATATATGAAAGTTACACTTACAATGGGTGCAAGCTAGGCACGTCAGTGGGGCACAAGTACCCTAATCTTCACCTGAATCGAATCTGATGAAGGAACCGAATGCCCGGGCTTTTTGTTGTAGGGGTTGACATGGCAGATAAGGTTGTCGCATTTGCCAAGAGGGCCCTTCCTCCGCCACACAACGAGCCGGGTGGAGTCATCTTGCGATCACCAGTGTGTGGATGATCGAATACACACTTGTGGAGATTCCACGATCTTCTGGTCCTGGTTCAGCAAAAGACGTCCTCCAGTATGGGCTGCTCTGAATACGAATATTCGCAGTAATCGGCATTATTCCTATTCGTTATCCGCAAGTCCCAACCGCTGCGAATAATATTCGCTATTTTATACGCAAATCCTGAGCAGTGTGAATAATATTCGTAATTTATTCGGCGAATAAAATCGAATATTCGCATCTAATCACGTGCTCACCGGAATTATGCATTATGCCTCCTAATAAATTTAATGGCTGTAGAAGCCAAGTCGGATGTCGACAGGTATTAATAGTCCTCGAATAGGCGTCGACACAGAGGCCATGGACAATCCGAATGGTTTATTCCGGTAGTGCAGCGTCAGTTTCCCTCGGATGGCAGTTGCTGCTCAAGAATTTCTTGGCAATTTCTGCCTCTGAAGTTTCAGTAGAGAGGCTCTTTAACGCAGGGGGATGATGCGGAGCTGCTGCAGGATATAGCTCTCAGACCCCTGAACAGTGTGTAAGTCCTGCGTTTTGTGGATTGTGTCTTTCTTTGTGGTTGTGTCTCCGCGTTTCATTTTGTGGTTTTGTACCCTAATGCCTTTGCTTCTTCTTGTGTTGGAACCGAAATAATCTATGAGCACTGCTTGTGAGCTTCAGGGTTTCAGGGTTTGAGGAGTTGCGAATAAATGTGCGAATAACGAATATTCGGCGAATAATATTCGCAAATGCGAATACACGGAGCAACCCTACCAACCCTACCCAGTATATCCAAAGCCAGAAAATGCTTGCACTAACCCATTGCAGAGCCAGATTGCAGTTTTCTTCGCGCACTGGAAAGCAAATTCGGCCAAAAGTGGTGAAATCTCTTGGGCCGGTCCGGGCACAGAGAAAGACATGTCAATAATGCAATTTGCTTAACACTGAGATGGTGTATTAGTCATCTACTGGCAGGATCTTCACTTGCGGAAATGTACAAATTGAGGTCTAGTTAATTTTAGCACTTATGCAAATGTGTACATTCCCAGCCCTGCATATTAAACTGCCCGAGATTTCATAAAGTCGATAATAACCGGCACATCTTCGATCACTGTCACGCCCGTCGGAGTCCACCCCAACCGCTCCCTCGTCTTCGCGCTCGAGGCCGCGTTGTCGGCCGCGGCGCCAAACTGAAACCAGCCGAAATGGTCCCCTACTGTCTCAGGTGAGATGCTGACAACGGGAATATTCAGCTGCTTCCCAACCTCGGTCGCAATGTCCTTCAGCGCCACACCCTCCTCGGCCACCGCATGGAAGATGGACCCGGGCTTGGCCTTCTCCACCGCCAGCCGGTACAGCTTAGCCGCGTCGTCGCGGTGGCCGGCGCACCAGCGGTTCTGGCCCTCGCCGACGTACGCCGAGACACCCTTCTGCAGCGCGACGGTGACGAGCGGGCCCATGAAGCCCGAAACTCCGGGGCCGTGCGTCGTTGGCGGCAGGCGTACGACGCTGGCGCGCACGCCCTGCTTGGCGAAGTCGAGACACAACGGCTCAGAGGCGCCGCGGGCCGCGGACATCGGGCTGGTCATGTCGGCCCCATCGTCCTCGTTGCCTAGCTTGCCGCGCTCAAGCATCATGGTGCCCGACGTGATGACCAGGGCGCGGTCGCCTCCGGCGGCAGCCAGGACGGAGCCCATCGCAGTGATGGCGGCCCGGTCCGTGGCGCAGGAGCCCGCGAAGTCGGCGAAGTTGTGGACGAATGCTAGGTGGATGACGGCGTCACATTCAGAGGCGCCCTTCTTGAGGACTTCCAGGTCGTCGATGGTGCCATACAGGGCCTCTGCGCCTTGGCTCTTCAGCTGCTCGACTCCCTTGTCGCTGCGAGTTAGGCCGAGGACTTGGTGTCCTGCGGAGAGCAGTTCTTTGACGACGGCTGAACCGACGAAACCGGTCGAGCCTGTGACGAAGACGCGCATAGTGGAAGCTGAAAATGGTTAAGGGACCAATCCGAGAAAGAAATGTATTTCCGTTCGGTGTCAGGGTCTTGGTTGAACTTGGAATGCGAAGTCTAGTCTTCCCAGTAGACCTGCTAGCGATTTATATATTCTGTCGCTTGCACGCAGTCTGCAGTAGTCACGGACTTACGGAAACATCATGTGCCGCTATATAATCGACCGTCGAGAATTGGTCGGATGTGAAACCCGTCCGGATCAACATGTCTGCTCAGTTGGAATATACTCGGCAGGCGAACTTCAAACATCATGAATGGAGCCAATGTCGACCAATCATCGGAGTCTAAATCCGAGCAGAGGTAAGTGTGGGTGAACTGAAATCGAGGAGAGGGTTAGGGTCCAATCGGACAGGTCGGCGATACGGGGCCCGAAGGAACGGAGATAGAGATCCAGGCACACTCTGGCCGACCTCTTTACGACGCCGCTCACGTTGACAGCGAGTAATTGATCCCTGACTGGTCAAAATTCCTACGCTGGCAAACCTGTCGGTCTGTCTTCTTCCATGCAAATCAATCATGGATTCGGGTGCCCCACCTATCGAAAAGAAGCGCGAGCGTAGGCGCAAGTCGCGATTTGGCTGTCGAAACTGCAAATTGAGGAAATTGAAGGTACGTTAAGGGTTCTCCGCCCCTCACGGATCAGCGGTCAGACTAAATAAAGAAAACCTTTACTTCATAGTGTGACGAGACGCGGCCACATTGCGTAAGATGTCGTACTTATGGAGTCCTATGCAACTTCGAGTTTAATGTACCCGATTTCCAGCCGCTCTCCGAGGAACGAGCGACGCAAGAAATAGTAAGGCGATCTGGATTGTCATCGCCGCGGTCAACTATCAGCAACGCCATATGGGCTCATGATGGATCAACATTTTTCATGCTAGATCTGCAAGATCAAGAGCTTTTCAACCGGTTTCGATACCGGACACTATACTCTCTCGGTGGCTCTGCAATGGTAGATATCTATGAAAACCATATGTTGAAGGTCTCCTTTACCGTGAGTCCAATGATCCCAGACATGCTGTCTGCTTTACACTAAAGACAACTTCTGAACTTTACTGACACATGTTGTATAGTTCCCATTCCTGATGCATGGTACACTGGCGGTGACAGCTGTCCATGATCGCTATCTTGGCGTAACGCCAACCCATCGTCGCTCGTTACGAGAGGCTTATCACTGGTCCCAATGTACAATTTTATTTAACAAGTGGTTGAGCCAACCTATTAAGGAAGAACACAAGGATCCTCTCTGGGCCACAGCTGGCACTCTTGGTATCTTGACCTTCTCGTCCATAAATGCTTATTCTCCAGAGGAAGCATGGCCTCTTGGGGCACCCGACTCCTCCGATCTAGAGTGGCTAAGGCTAGGGACCGGCAAGATGGCACTGTGGCATCTGGTGGACCCTTTGCGGCCAGAAAGTGTGTTCAGTATCATGTCTGAGACCTTCGCATATATGCGTCGACCCTTGCCTGGGAAAGGCACTGACGGCGTATCGGTCGAATTAGTGCAACTGTGCGGGCTTAACGAGTCATCAACGCGAGAGAACAACCCTTACTTCACAGTTGTACATGGCCTCTCGCGGCTTTTGGAGATACCGAAGGGCGAGGCTTCACAAAGCAGAGTCATGATGGTCTCGAGCCACATGCATAACGAGTTTGGAACCTGCTTGGAGAAGAAAGACCCGGTAGCGCTTCTGTTATTATGCTTGTGGTACACCAGAGCCCGTGAAAGTAAATGGTGGATTGGTCTTCGTGCTAGATATGAGCTTCCAGCGATTTGCACCTACTTGCAGCGATACCATAGGGACAACAGCGCCCTCCAGGCACTTATACCTTTGGACGAATTAGTCCTCATGTAATATATGTTGCTCTAAGCGGCAACAGAACACAAGCCTCGAGACTCAGCTGTATTCATTCATATAGGGCAGTTTCTGGCTCAGGCTAATGTAAACGTCGAAAACATTTAGCATCAGATGCAGTGTCCCGATCAGTACACTAGATGACTGGTCAAGGCGACTATACCGAGAAGGAAGGATCTCGGATACTGAAGAAGATGAGATGTTCTGATTATAGGTATTGTTGGAGATCGTGGTTGCTTGCATTAGGTCGCAACTGGCGTTGAGCGCGTAAAGCAGCCTTGTGGCTGCTTGGGATAGCTTTCCGACCGGGCATTGCAGACTCCACACCCTTGATATAACGAATTGGTATGGCACTGATATGGCAAATATTCGAATGTGGCTATACTGCGAATTAACGATGTTTGTGTGAGATTTTAATTCATAATTCAGACAGCGCGTAAGTTTCGTTATATTGAGGAATACGTTATAACAAGGTTCGTTATAACGACGGTTTACCATATGTAGAGTCAATAGTCAATACCATATAGTTCAGGACCGGAACTGCCGTTTATAGGGTAAGGTCACATGGCACGAAAGTTGCAGTTGGCACTCACCAACGCACGTCAAGCTCACCGCAGACAACTACTACAGCGCACTTCTGCATATTATTGTATTATGCTCTCCCATAAATGGTACAAGTAAGGGGTGCAGACACACGCCCAAAGCCCCCAACACGGAAGGCTTATTTTGCACCCTTGCGTATGTTACATTCATTACAATGCTGGATATGGGCATTTGTTAATACCAGACAGCCGGAAAATGAGTGTCACAACCCGCAAACAGTGAAAATTTGGGCAGTATTGCACTATTGTGTCAGCTGATAGTCAACATTTAGTCAGACGCACCTGACCCACGACCGCACAATATCAACCTCAGTGTACAGTGAAAATAAATGGGCGAGTCAATAATGATGGTTTCCCTATAAAAACGCAGGATGGGTCACTCAGCGAATGCCCCATTGTGAGTCTCTTGTCCCGGCCGTCACTGCGAGTCTGTACAAGCTAGTGGCGATGAGTACCCTGCAGAGAGACTTACTCTAAGGCAAGGCACTCATATAGTATATTGGAAGCAGTTCTGCTAGTTTCTCCGCGGCAACGCTGAGTAAAACCCATTCGAGTATCAATACTAAAAGACAGTAATCTACCACATGCAGCCGTGTGCATTTTATGTTTCTGTCTACAGTAGTTGCATTGTTGTGCTGCTTTATATCAATTTTGTTATGACTATCATGTGGTCATTATTTATCAAACAATCGCAGAAGACAACAAAATGTAGTGAGTAGTGAGATCAATCTTTATTAAGATAACTTAAACAGGACCAAAACCCAAGCAAACAGGCGATAGACCATCAGCCCAAATCAGGCAATTCATCATATACTTGTGGGAAACCATGCTCGTCTCCGTATGGATCAAAATCGATCCAATTGCCGTCTAAAATGTATTCTTTGAGAGTGAACTTGTCAGCAATTATACCAACTAAACACTTTGTTTTGCGGCTCGCGAACTGCCGGGTAGCGCGCGTCAAACGCGCAGGTGTTTGTTGTGTTGTTAGACCTGTTCTACCGCCTTCTCTGGCTCTATTCCCTAACTACAACCAACAACTCCACTAACAACTAAGTCAGCCATCATGGCTGGAAATTCCAATATATCTTACATACGGCTGCCAGTAGACCGACATGATACCAAATGCGATTACATATTAATAACGCAGATTATGCTAACTTCTCCCACAAGCCAGCGGACGGAACGCGCTGCCGAGAACACAAGGAGACGGCCAAATCGGCAATAAAGCAACCTTAACGTACCTAGGATCATCGCGCGAGCGTTATATTACAAGGGCGGCGCAGGATATTCGCGTAAATGGAGCCATTGCATGAAATGTGATGTTGCTAACTGGTCGGTATAGAGCTACTAGGACAGCTTTGCTGAGCATTATCTAATGGCCGTTGGCGCCGCGGTGCCTGCAGATGATGGTACACCGTCACTTTTGCAAGCCACTTTTTATTCGTATGAGAAGTGGAAGCGTGTGCCTGTGGGTATCCAAATACAGATGTGTGAACTTTTAGAACCCTGAACCATGCTCAACTATCATGGTACGTAATATTGCGTAAGTGCGTACAGGTTTTGCTAAACATATCATAATCCTAATTAAAGAATTTTCTGCCGGTGTTATTCGCAATTTTGTCGGCAAGATTGTGACTGATATCGTATCGTCGCCGGCAAATCGTCAACAGCCCTATGAGTTATTGCTTACTGCACATTGCAATAGATTGCAATGTGTAATACAATATAGACTCACGCAATATTGCAATATTGCATATTGCACATATAAATGCACAACCATGCCGTACCCGAGTATTCTCCTGTTCCTGTTCCTGTCAACCCCTACAGGGTTTACTGTTACCTGGGCAGGGAGCTCGGGTATTAACTTGTTTCCTTTCCATCTTCTCCTTTCTTTATCTACGCGTTAGGTTCAGTTCGACAAGTGACTGTATAACTACACTGTCTATCGAGATGGAATCGAGACACTTACAAGTAATCATTGACTATGAGAAAGAGACATCAGCACTCTCTAGCCTTGATTCGGAGCGCTTCCCCGTCGCAGAATTACCTGAAGCGCCTTCATCTACCACATCGTCGAAGTACATGATTGTTGCCACAAACACCTAGGACTATGCACTGGAGCCTTCTAGCGACGAACCAGCACGCTCATAACCGGCAGAGACTTCGATACTCCTCAACTGAACCCTGAACTGTAGTCTCTTTATCCCGGTAAACTAAGTACGTAGAGGGTCTCACAGAATGCAGTCGCCTGCCTGTACGCGAATTTTGGAGAAAATTGGTTTACAGGCATACCGACTAGCTCTAGCTGAGAAGTACGCCAAGCTTCGCGATGTCTTCCATATCCAGTTTCTGGAAAAATTTCACTCCAGAGAGGACCAAGACCTTATGTCAATACCAGATTTTGAAGATGATGATGACGTATGGGAGGTTGAAGAAGTCAAAGACAAAACAGTCATCAACGGACAACCTCACTACTTAATTAAGTCGGCTGGATGGCCAGCTGAATACAGCCAATGGGTCCCTGACGAGGATATGGGTAACGCAAGGAAAGCAATCCACCGCTATGAAAAGACTATCAAAGCCAAAGCACGAGAGAAATCAACAAACTCGTCTACTCCGTCAAAGAAGAGACGTTTGAGGGACTCGTGGACAACTAAGAGGGCACCGGACTGTTATCCTTTTCTCACTGGATTTTTTAACGAGAACAACCCGTTGCACCAAATATGGGTGCTCGTGGACAAGCAATCTTTGAAAGGGGGATAATTGTTATAAGCATAAATGTGATATTCAAAGGAGCAAGGATCGACATTGTTGTTTCGATGTTGGATAGCTATGTGAGCAAGTGGAAGTTGGTAACAGTGAAGGGGCTTGTGATGATCCGTTGACCTTCTTGATCATCCGGTCCCAAGGGAATTAAAAGGTCTTTAAATATACATGAATTTGCACTCTAGAAAATAGCCTTTCTGTCACGTTGATGATTAATTATTTGACAATTCCTGTCGCTTGTGCTGATCTTTAGCTAGTAATGATTTTCAATTACTTCACCAGATGATGTTACGATGATGTTACCATGCAATGTATCAAGTCACGATGATCAATCATCAGACTCTTTCTGAGCCAAAAAGAAATGGAGTCTCATGTCCAAAAGTACATTATCATGAGATCGGACTGGTAACTGTACTAACCCGTCTGTTCTGCAGCATTGTCTCGGTCATTGTTTGTGAGGCCGTGGCCCTTCTTACGATGGTGCGGCTCAAGTGTGGTTCAATAGGCTTCGAATGCCTACCTCGTGCTTTCCCACAAGTCGTTCAAGGTTTAGGGTCAGCAAAGCTTCGATCGTCAGATCTGTCTTTGCAGTACCGAGTTATTCTTTGGTCACTGCAGAGTGTTACTCTCCTTATATGCGCCTATATTACCCTATTGAGTATAATGTTTATATTTCAACAATAACCAATAGAAACAAGTGTACCATCCGAACTGGCTCATTTTCTGATTCGGATGCTATCAATTTTATTGTAGGAACTCAAATTTTTCGTCATGTTTTCTCCGTCAGGGTCAGGGCTCTGACTGGCGTTTTGGCACCAGCACAGTGTCGAGGGCAGAAAAACCCAGACCTGTTCAGACCTGGATTTGTATGGTGAACCACCGCCCTCTGGACCAGAATCGAGGTCCGCCTCCCGACTACGCGGCTCATCAGTATGAGAATTCATACCTGTCAGACCTAGTTCAGGCCCCTGAACTGCCGATTATATGTCTAGGGTTGCACAAGAATAATCGTTTCTAAAATCCGCAGTCGTGGTGGTTTACTCATACAAGTGGTGCACTTGTTATGGTGACGCACTACCCTTGGGACAATTGTGCGGCAGAAAGATTTGGCTGTCCTGAGGGGGAACTGAACTGCTGGGACAAAGAAAAAGCATAAATTAGAGTGAGCTCGGGACTCGGAGTAATTTGTCGGGTTCGGGCCGACTACCGTCCGCCCCCGCTGGGGTTGTAGCTTGGCATAAGGTCGGGTAGCGCCCAATCTGTTGTGTAAGTCACCTACGCGGAACATCACCTCACATCTCCCAAGGTCAACCGACAGTGCTTCTTTTCTCGCAACAAAGTCCGAGTTTCCCATCTTCACAGAAAAATCTACAATGGTCGCTCTGGAAAAAATCCGATCTTCCAACTCCGGGATCGCGACGGCTCTCCGGCCCGGTCTGGTCGCCGTTTTCGCCGGCGCAACAAGCGGCATTGGCGAGACGTCGCTGAAGCATTTCGCCAAAAATGCTGTCCGGCCCCGGATTTACTTTATCGGACGATCCAAGGAGTCCGGCAGCCGAATCCGTGCAGAGCTGCAGAAGCTGAATCCCGAAGGAGAGTACATCTATAAGAGCGTCGACGTCAGCCTGCTCCGTTCCGTAGACAATGCTTGCCGCGAGATCAAGGAGAAGGAAGCGGCAATCAACCTTTTGTTCCTGAGTACGGGGACAATGCTCTCTGGGAAGGGTAAGCTAGAAAGAGCGCGGCGGAGTGAAGGAATCTAATCCATCTATCGCAGATACCGAAGAAGGTCTCAACTATCCTGTCGCGGTGGCATACTACGCCCGCCTTCGCTTCATTGTCAACCTCTTGCCTCTGCTGCGGAACGCCACCGATTTACGCCGTGTGGTGACCGTCTTTGCAGGCACCAAAGAAGGCACAATTCACACGAATGACTTTCAGGGCCGCAATGGCTCCATGCTTTCCCTGCGGGGGCACTTCAGCTCCATGATGACATTCGCGCTCGAAGCCGTCGCGAAAAACGCCCCAAACGTGTCTTTTATCCATGTTTATCCGGGTTTCGTCAAGACCAACTATGGAAATGATTTGAAAGGGCCAATGTTCACCGTCTTGAGGGCGGTTTTCGACGCCGTCTTTCCGGTGATTGGGCCGCTTATCGCTACCCCAGTTAGCGAAACTGGAGAACGCCAACTGTTTTTCGCGACGAGCGCCAGGTTTTTGGAAGAAGGCGAGAGTGCCGCTGCTGGTGTTCCGCTTCCGAAAGGTGTCACGGTTGCGCGAGGGACGAACGGCAAGAGCGGCAGTGGCGTGTACTCCATTACCAACGATGGGGAGACTGCGCCGCACAAGGTAGAGCAGCTTCTGGGAAAGTTGAGGAAGGACGGCACGGCACAGAAGGTGTGGTCGCAGGTTGAGGAGGAATTCGTTCGAATTACTGGGGCTGCGTCTGTGTAGACCTCCACACCTACTGCGAGACTCTGAATTCCTGCGGAGATTTTTCATTCTTGTCTGTTGTCCAGATATAGCGCAATCAGCCATTATAAACAGATACCCTGAAACCTAGCTGCGTTGTTCCTTAGCCGAGAAACACGGGTTCCATCTTAATATAATTCCCTGACAAGAAACCGCTATGTCAGAGCTGCGACTCACCTGCTCGGAGTTTCCGAGCCCACTGCAACTCAAAGTTCGGACTACGGAGTAATTTTTATTACCCTACAAAAGACGAAGCCGTAACGATGACAACCAGCATCTCGCCGTGAGCCCTCCTCTCAGATTACAGTCTTGAACTCGTTGTTGAAGATGGTGTTGCCAATTTCGCAGAATGCGTCCTCGCTGCGGTCGGCGGGAACTCTAGCCTTGTGGCATTCCCGTCGAAAGCAAACTATTCCGCCATTGTCGCCCGTTGCCCCTGTATAACTTGGACTATCCGATGGTCCCTGCTGCCGTACCTTTTCCGCATACAGCTATTCAGGTTGCTGCTCTTGTAGAATGCGCCGTTGTGTCGGGTTACAAAGTGCAAGCCATAGGCGGCGACCACAGCGCTGCCAACTATGGTACGATAGTCTCAGAGCTAACTGAGTTCTTGTTTTCCCATCTTCCATTCCACTGTCCATCCACTCCACTGATACCCTTCGTGGATCCATTCCATCGCGAAGTTGCCCCTTAGCGTCCACTTCCATTCCACGGAGGGGTAATGGATCGCCACACTGCCAATCCTCCAACTGCCTATCTCTAGCCGCTCACCTCCGCTCCATCGCCTAAATATATTATCAATGACATGCACCAAATGTATAGTAATACAGATATATTGCTACTTGTAGATAATTCTGTATTGTGTATGGGACCTAACAGAATAATTATTAACCTAAGTCTCCAGGGTATACTGATTACCGTAAGGCAAGTTATATGCATCTAATTTGAAGGCTCACGCACGACCATTGTGACTTCGATCTCTTTCAACCTGATCATACGAACGATGATGATGACGACCCACTCAACAGTGGGTCGTCATGTAGGGGCATCGATCCGAGACTTCAGCCGTTATCGCTTGCCATAATATTTTGCCAGAAAGTTGAATGCTGCAGGATTTGAAGTTTCATCCACACTCATTGGTAAGCCTTCAGTGTTGCCATCAACCCATGCGGATATGGGTCCCAGTTGTTCCCGAGCTTGAGCGAGTCCTAAATTTTCAGGATTTTCTGTTTCGGAGTAACCGACCAAGTCTTGGAGCTGCCGGTAATAGGTAGCTCCTTCTTCATTAACGCAATCTCACACTCTTCAGTACGACACTGCACGTAGTACGTGCAGTTCAGGCCCCTGAACTACGGATCGATCCGCGTCCTTCTCATTTTAACAACTGCCTGTTTTCTTTTCTGAGCGCTACCAGCATCGTTTCTTGCTAGATCCGACTCCAATCAGTTGGCGCACAAGTCCCAGGGAGGTTCAGTACACTCACAAAGGGACCATGGATGCGCAGCCAGCTAGGAAGTGCTGAGGCTAGATCCAGTCTGCCCCTTTCCTGGTCTATGAATGCGTGAATGGTGCATTCTGGTGTGACAGCAAGTTACGTCTAGCGAGATGAAAGACACGCTGTCTTCGAGCTATCCATTTCTTCCCACTAGCCCAGCCTCAAAAAAAATTTACAACCTAAAGCGTGCACAAACTCATCTCGCTGGCGGCCATATTTTTGGTAGCCCTAACCTTCCCGGCCATGTTTACCTATTAATTATTATGACGAGATGAATAGTTAACACAGAATAATCGCTACACGAAGCTAAGTAGGCAAGCAAAACAACGCGAACAATAACCGAACATATCACAAAAACAATGAAGCGCCACATATCGACCGGACAAACGCTACAGTATCCCTCAGACAAGCTCGAAGCTCTCTGGAAGTCTGCGATGAGAATTATACTTGACTGCAAAACATTGCCGCCCTCCCATCAAGATCCTAGTTGCGCTAGCCTAATTAAGAAACGGAGGGTAATAAGAAGGTAGGGTAATGTGTCGCGGCCAAATTTTTCGTTTCCCATAGTTAAGGACCAATGTACCCCCATTTTTCATTGAACAAACATTCCACCAATTTTCAAATTGGAAGCCAAAAATACCATTATCTAGGTTTTGCCGCACGAGTAGTAGATAATTTTAGATTGAGCCTTATAGCCACAAAACTGGTGATGTTATTTTAAAGTTGTAATTGCATGGTACGATAGTCGGGACTAACCTTTAGGCACCATAGTCAATGACTTAAAAAGCTACGCTCTTTCCCTCCTCCTTCTTACAACACCTCTTTGTCTTCTGTCCATCATGTCTTCCGTCCTGTGACAAGCTTAACAGGCACGTTTCCATCAGTCATGGCAAATCTGGGGGGAATCATGACGCCTGATGGCAAGTATGCTTGTCCTACTGTATGGTGGAATCGTCGACTATCAGCAACTTGAGGTGTCACATGGTTCCTGCCAACAGTGGCCGCACCGTTGTGGACCAAGGGGACCAAGTCTGACGCTGCCAGTCTCCGGTTCGGGTCGATGAAGATAGTTGTAATCAGGATGTATTACAAGGATGGTACTTAACTCGAGGTGAGGGTGCTAGAAAGTATAGTGCGCTAATACTCATAGATTGCGCGTCGCTCGACGGCATGGGGTTGAGATACAATTCTCAGTGGAACGTAATGACCTGTAACCGGTGCAACCATATTGTTGATAAGTCCGTGGTTGAAGATCAGCTCACCAACATTCACAAGCTAGAGATTCAAGACAAGAGCGCATTGTGGCGCACCATTCAAGCGTACAGGCTCAGACCCCATCTTGCAGTTGTCTGGGACGACGGAACGGAACAGCAATTGGATGACTCGGACGACGAATACGCTGGTCGGACAGGATTTGAATCAGGATTCAGGCCAGGCGCAGCTGCAGTCGAGGGCGTTTCTGTCGTCGATGGATACAAATGATTATTGTGCGAAAGCGCGCTTCAGCACAGATCCGTCCAGTCGCAAGAAGCAATGCAGACGCACTACAAGCGCAATCATGCCAATCAAGTGGTTGACTTATTCCAGTCGCATCCAGGCGGTGGCAATCCACGAACAGGCGGACACAGCCAACAATTCAGACCTTTATTCATTGCACTCGTCGGGAAACAGTCAAGCTCGGGTGTAAACGGCACACGACCGAGCGATTTGTCAACAGCCGCTATATCTACCATCGACTCAGCTGTCGAAAAACTTGAGGACCCCCGCCTAGTGTCGAACGTCAAGTTATCTCCGGAAACAAATATCTTCCAGCCCAGGCATTGCTGGACTCTGGCTCAGCTACAGAATTCATATCTGATACGGTCGTTGAAGTGCACAGTAAATGTAACAAAGACTGCGGACTGGACTGGGATAAAACTGGGCTAAGACTAGACTAGACTCTGATAGAGGATGGTAGAATAGTTCAAAATCATACAGGATTACCATGTGGTTCTGGCGTTACATCGATTATTGGGAGTATTTGTAATTATGTTATCTCACATCATATTATGTCTGGCCTTGCATAAATATTGAGTTGTAGCGCGTTATCCTCGTTTATGGCAATTGGTGCTGGGTACCATCCACAAAAAAAGGTACGGATCGTATACGTACGCTAGTCCCAAAGAGGAATAGTGAGTCCAATGTTTCTCGTAATCAAACAAAGTTATCACCAGTCTGCTTTTGGTAAGGCAAAAAAAAACACAATTCCGCAGGTACGACAAGGTACTAAAAATTGTATAAAAAGGGTTCTGTGTCATATGGGTTAGGGAAAATGTCCACATTTGAGAGGAAATTATTGTTTTAGACGTGTCGGTCACCGCCTTTAGGGCATCACGTGGACGCCTGAGATCTGAAAATAAGCTGTCGGGCCGCACTGGAACATCCTGAGGGTGATCGCAGTAGAAAGTGGATCCATGTTACATTGTGCATTCAGCTGGACTAGCCCGTTTTTGACGTACTCATTTCTACCACTTCCAGCCTCGAAGCGTCCCATCACTTGAGTGAACAATGAGGAAAATGGACTGGGAGAGCGCAGATACGGCAGAGCAAGCACAGACTACCCTTGCCTGTTCCTCAGATGGATCCCGGGCGCTGAGAAGACAATCGATAGCCGCACCACCTTCGGCCCTGGCGGATCTCAAGTTCGTAAATATGTCTCATCCAGAGGACATCCGTCGACAAAAGGAGGTTCGAACGGAAATCCGTCGTCATGTTATGAAGGGTATAGGCCAACAACGGAGGCGACCACGACCAACAAAGACCTCTCCACGAGCCCGCCGTACTTCTTCGCGGGAGGAGAATGACGACGAGCTCTCTCAGCTCCACGACACAGATATAAATAGCACTTCACCAGGTCGAACCCTGACTACGCTCGGTAGCTTCCCTATCGAGGCTGATATGCGTGTTCTTGAGCTTATACATTTTGGTAAGTAGTTCCTACTTACGCCGCAGCTCCTTATTCACTACGTCTATTAACGCTTATTCTATGTCAGCCGAGACAGCCCCTTATCAGCCTTTCCGGAGTGTTTGGATAGAGGTAGCATTATGCGACCCAGGAGCCTTCCATGTGACTCTTGGCAATGCTGCTGATTTATTGAGGAAGATCAATGGCAATAACAGTCCCATTAAAAGCCCGGAAGTTCTAAGCCACTATGCAATCTCAGTTATGCAATTGAGACGGCGTCTCAATTGCGTCGCGGAGAGCATTAGTGAAGGGGCGATTGCCAACATATTGGCCCATGTCTGCCTCACTGTATGCTCTCCGACCTCCACCTGTTAACTCTTGAATGACCTCCTTTATAGATGAGACACTGCGATTGGGATAGCTGGAGAGTCCACATGGATGGGTTGAGCCTTATATCGAAATTACGTGGCGGGTTTGCCAACCTCGGACATCACATACCCATTCTAATACTTGTGTGAGCACACTTCTTCTTTTGATTTTCGGAAGATGTTCCTGACTGGTCCCACAAAGATACGATCTAGCTGGCGCCATGGTCTTTGACTCATATCCTCGATTTTCTCTCCCCACCGATGTTCTCGGCACACCTAGGAGATCTCTCAGGGGAGTTCCATCTAGGTTGCAAGCCTTGCTTATCCAGTTAGAACAAATGCCACCCGAGGTTGCTCCAGCGGGCGAGGCCCTGAGATTGATCTCCTCAATCGCCGATGTAATAAACACCAATAGCCACTCCGCATCGTTCTGGAAGAGGGACATCGACGCGCTCACCTTGATAGGCCCTTGTATCCACTTCTTACTGTCGATGCCGAGGCTCTCCAACAATTTCGAGACTAAGGCTAACTCCCAAGATCTTATCGCGAGAGAGATGGTGCGGCTGGTGTGTCTCATGCTTATGTCGAGGTTGAAGGAAATGTTCGCGTTCTTTGCAAGCGAGAAAGTTGCGCTACAAGCCAGGCTCGCACGCTTTTTGTCTCAGAATGCAAAACGATTGGGGAAAAGGTACTTTGAATTGAAGATCTGGGCTCTTGTCACCGCTAGCATGTTGCAGCACCGTGACGGAAGAGGAGTATACATACACGAAATCCGGAGAGAGCTGCGCGCGATGGACAATCCAACGCCGTACGACGTGGTTGAGATTGCCAGAGAAGTTGTTTGGATCGACATTTTGATGTCACCGTCCGCAGATGAGCTAGCGGAAGATATGACGCTGTGCGTCTTCCCTCGCTAAATCTCCTGAGAAGAGTGACTAGAAGTTAAATGAGGAACGATCATTGACTTAACATTGATATGTTATGGAAAAGGAATAGCCTAGATCATAAAGTGTTTCGGATTACGCTTCAGGGGCTTATCGAGGGATTAGGGTTAATCCGTAGTTAAACTACAAAAAGGCAGTATGTATCTATGGAGAGAATCTATGAGAATGTCAACCATCCTTCTGCTACTACGTTCAACAGATGTAACGGTGGCAATGGCAAAATTTCAGCAAAGAATGTAACCGATGCTATGGTCTACCTTTCGGTATTGAACTCTGATTATAAGTGCTTAACCTCCGTTAATTCCACCACTGACCGAAATGAATTGGCCCGTAATCCAGCGGCTCTTCTCACTAGTCAAGAGGAGCACGGCGTCCGCGATATCCTCCACGGTTCCGACTCTCTCTTCGGCCCTAGTCAGCGAAATGAGATAATCCTTCACCGGCTCAACCTCAGGCACTGGTGGAAGCGAATCCGTCAACACGGGCCCTGGGGCAACAGTATTGACCGTGATATTCTTCCCATCGCGACCAATCTGTGCGCAGGTTAGCAAGTCGTGCCGGCGGGTTTCCAGACCAGGCGACCTTGTAGGCCTCAATGGTGTTTGGAAACAAGCGGAACAGGAGGTATAGACTTACCTCACGGGCCAAAGTGAAAGTCAGCTGGTCCATTGCTGCCTTGGCGGCGGCGTAAATAGGCATCTGCACGAAACCCAACTTGGACGCAACGCTTCCAATATTGACGATACGTCCTCCACGTGGTATATGGGGATAGGCGGCCTGGAGAAGCAGAACCGGGCCAACAACCGCAACTTGGAACGTTTTCATTATGTCCTCGGCCTTACTGTCGAGGATAGCTCCGTATGCAACGAAAGATGCACAGTTCACTTAAAAGACGGCTCGTTAGCAACTTGTTCTTAAACGAGAATACCGGGATACATCGGCGGTTTAGCAGCGCTAGAGTGTTACGCCTACCGATAATGTTGATGTAGTCAACACCAAAGCCGCTGAGGGTTTCCTCCACGATCTTCTTACTGCCTTCTGCTGTTGACACATCAGCCTTCACAGCGATGGCTCTACCCTTGCCTACGGCAGACTCAATCGTTGAGAGGACTTTGGCCGCACGTGACGCAGAGGAGTCAGAGACGTAGTTAATGGTAACACGCGCCCCAGATCGAGCGAGAGTCAGAGCGATGGCCGCCCCAATACCGTTTTCTTTGCCAGAGCCTGTGATAATGACCACCTTGTTGGAAAGGGATAAACTGTCTGTCGACGACATTTTGTTGAGATGAATGGAAGATCCTTAGGAATGTGAAATTGATGATGATTGGATGTCAATAACCAAGAGGAACGCTTTTATAGATAACATCACCCTTTACGCGTTCTCTGGCTCCTATAGATTACAAATTGTTCCAGTTCGTGTACTACCAACCACGAGACCTTCCCAGCCTACGTGTAAGCACACCAACACTGGAACCATCGTCGGGAATGCAAGTGATGAGACCAGATTCCCGAAAGGGAAAATGGTGAGGGAGTGGACTAACCCAATATGGACTTTGGTCATCCCTGTCATCCACAGCCTAGCGTGATTCTTAGCTTATCAAATTTTAGTTGAGTGGAGTGCCCTCTGGGATCTCCAGAAAAAAAAGCTTCTGATAGGTAAAGAAAGGTACGTGAGAGCCATCATAAAATTAGTAATCTAGAAACTCACAGAACATCTTACTAGATTAGAAATCTCAAAACGCGCTGTTGAAATTGGGTTTGTCAGATTCTAAGAAGTAACGTCATTTGGGTCCATGAGAAACAGATCGTCCACGCTCAGCAATGGAACAGCAGATTGCCAATCATGAAGCAGGGTGCAACTTGGTTATCTTTCATGACAACTTGTCCGTCGCCCACAGATAGAGAGTATAAATAGGCCACGCCGGAGGACCTCATCATGTTAAAGTCTTGACACTGCAAAGCAAACTTGGAACCCCAAGAAAATCAAAGTTATTTCCGCACCGAGACGGACTCGTTACGAAGGCCATTTACTCCAATTACTGCCAAAGTACTTCACGACGCAATATGTCGCAGATAATTGTTATTCTTGGCATCACGGGCGTGCAAGTATGTTAATCTCGCTCTTTAACTACTTTGTGTCAGTGTTGCGCATTCTACTGACACGAACGCTATAGGGGAGCTCTGTCGCCGACACGTACTTGCAAACCCCTGGTTGGAAGGTTCGTGGCGTGACCCGCAATCCTGAGTCGGATAATGCAAAGGGGTGGGCGGCGAAGGGTGTTGAAATTGTTAAAGGCGACCTCGATGACGTGGCGTCTCTGAAGCGAGCCTTTGTGGGCGTCGACATTATTTTCGGTGTCACCGACTTCTGGACGATCTTCAAAGACCCCGAGAGCAACAAGAAGAAGAAGCCTGGTCAAGAACTCGTGGAATATTGCTACGACGTCGAGCTCCAGCAGGGCAAGAATATTGCCGATGCTGCGGCTACCGTCCCTAATCTATTCCGATATATCTTTAGCTCCATGGCCAATGCGACCACCTCCAGCGGCGGCAAGTATGCCAAACTGTACCATATGGACTCTAAGGCAGAGGCGGCTGTTTATGCACAGAACCTGTCCGCCCTCTCTGGAAAATTCTCGCAGGTCCAGGCTCCTATATATTTCCAGCTTCCGTGGCAGTGGGGACTTCCTACAACCCCGAAGAAGGTATGAATGAGATATCTTAGTTTCTCAGCACTTCGATTTGCCAGTTCCGGCGCGACAAGATCTAATAATCGTCGTACAGACAGCAGACGGCACCTGGCGCATGACAGGCATCGGCGCAGGCAACCAGGGCATCCCGTTTGGACACGTCCGCAAAGATTTCGGTCCCTGCGTCAAGGCAGTGGCTGAGTCTGAGCCCAATGTGAACCTATTTGCCGTTGGTGAATACTTGTCGTGGTCGGATTACCTTCGAACCTTCTGCGAGACCCAAGGTCTAAAGTACGGTGGCTATGATGAGCTTTCGTACGATGCTTTCTGCGAGTTGCTCCCTGGCGGTCTTGGCCATGAGTTTAGTCAGAACGTGCTATTTGCCTTCGACTTCGGGTACGAAGGCACAGATCCTGCGGTTGTAAAACCTGAAAAGGTAGGTCGACACCCAGCTCATTTTTTGCTACTACGCGGTGTTAATGACCCTTCTATAGTTTGGTCTCAAAATGACCTCGTTCCGCGACTATTGCAAGGAGACTGACTTCTCCGCTATCTTGCAAGATGAAAAATAGAGGTCGAACGGGTGTGCCGGTTAGCCGCTGCGGTATAAATATGTCATCTATTACAGCTATACATGTTACAGCAGTCAACCAAATGCAAAATCCAACTGGCGATGCCAAGTTATAATCAAAGAAGGTTCTATATATTCTAAACATGGGCGGCGACATCGTCCCAGTCGGAGTAGTCTAAAAGCTCTTCGTCTGAAAGGTTGTTCAGTCTGAAAAATGTATTGCTGTCTTTTTATATAAAGGACGATTGCTTCCTGTTATAAATCTACGCTCTTCTATCTTGGGCACTTGGGCAACCAGGCGACTGGTATGTCATAGCCCCGCTCTCATCCCGCTGCCTGCTATGCGACGATTATCGCGCGACCCACTTCCGGGGTGCCTCTCAGCATTGGTCCCGAGACCTGTTGGTTACAGAGTCGGAAGCTCGGTTGCGGGGATGACATCCCACGATGGAAATGCGGAATGGTCTTGACAACGCTGTCGAGACGCTAATCCCTTTTGGTCATATCATGACAATATTGGAGAGTAACCATAGAAGCAAACCGGATATGCTCAAGAGCATGCCTCACAGATATAATTGAAAGGCATTTATATATCCCATTAATCCCTTCATTTGGCTTTGTCCTTGGTCCCCTTGTTCTCCTTGTCGTTGTCTTTGCCCTTGCCCGTGTCCTCCTGGCCTTCCTCCTTGCCCTCCACCCTGGCGCTGATGATGCGGCCGCCTTGGTACAACTTGAGTAGCACAGCTCGAAGCATCTCGAGCCCTCACCCAAGCGTCCTAGCCCTCAGCCGTATGCCAGCAACATCTTCTGAACCGCCTTAGCCCAAGCTTTTCCAACCGCCCCGTGACATGCAGGTCACCTCCTATGAACATGCTGCTGTGACGACTGAACATCACGTTTCGGCGACGCTCGTCCGTAATAAACCGGGTCCAGACTTCTAGGTAGTTCCCATGATGGCGCCGACCATATCACACTCTTGCCCTTGGATGGAGTCGGCCGTGGATTCTGGTTGCGCGGATGACAGGGGTCCTTTGTATCTAGGCGATGGTCTCAACCATGGCCGAGTATGGGGTGAGAATGAGAATCTTGGCAGAGTCGACGTTGACAGTCTTGACGAAGTCGTAAAGGAAGTCCACGGCGATCTTGACTTGGCTGGGGATTGCGCTTCGAACCAGACGCGGGATGCTCATGGCAGACGGAGCTCTCGCATGAATAAAGAGGGGCTCGAGTTTTCCAGAGGCGGCGGGAGTCACTTTCGAGTACTTGCTAGCGACATATAGCTCCAGAGCTCGGCTAATGCTGTGAGCTGGGAGAGCGATGTTGCAACTAACCATAGAGGAGCGGGAGGTCGCTGTACACTGTACTGTGACAGAGCGCGCCATTTGGAGCTATGCATGCAGGCGGTGAATTGACCAGCCGTTCGCCTTGAAGAACTCCAAGGGTGAGATGCTGCCATCTTCCGCAAGTCGGTTGATAGCGAAGCTCTGTGCATCCGTATCGCGAAGGGTCGTGACCAGTGGAGTCAGCTGCTTTTCGTCGCCAGCGAGGAGGCACGGGAGGAACGTGTTTCCCCATACACAGCAGAGGTCGGGGCACCAGGTGTTCGTTTCTGGTCTTTCGCGAAATCCCCTCCTTTCACCGCGATATGTTGGGAAGGTGGACCTGATGGCAAGGCTGTGACTATATCACTATTAGCCAAAACAGAATAGGGCTTTAGTAGGGCATTGTCAGAGCCATGTCACAAGCAACTCCGCGTCTTGATTGACGGACCATATGGAGAGTGTCCAGACCTCAAGTCCTATGATTCTGCGTATTGGAATTACTACGCAGCAATTCAGCGGGTACGCGGTAAGGTGCATTCCACCCAAAAACCACAAGCCCTAACCTTAGTAAAAATTGCAGACACCCTAACCCTGCGCGTAATTTTAAAACTGAATGCGTAAATGTGAGGTCAACGAAGATATAACAACAAATACTACGGTCCAAACAAATTTCGTTAATCTACTCTGAATCCATTTTGACGCTGGCAATCAGGGCTGCTCCGAATATTCGCATTTGCAAAAAAGACGAATAATTATTCGCACCACTTTGCGTTGCGAATAACGAATAACGAATATTATTCGCAAGATGTCCACGCAACGATTAAAATTGCTAATATTATTTGACGAATATTCGTTATTCGCATATTTATTCGCAACCCCTGAAACGCTGGAACTCACAAGCAGTGCTCATAGTTTATTACGGTTCCAACACAAGAA